>NC_140914.1:3692668-3790168 GCF_045865225.1 Trachurus japonicus | reverse complement strand
TTCCTCCGTTGAGTTCCTGTAACTCGTCTCTCTGCAGGTTCAGTTTCACAACAAACTCCCAACTCAACAGGAAGTGTTTGTGTTTCTGGAGGACACAGTAAAGTGAGGGACCAGGCTAAAGGCTAGTGGGTTGTGGCTAGATGGGCTAGCATTAGCCTGGCAGGAAGTGACGTAGAATCTCTCAAATCTCGCCGAATCTCGTTGGAAGTTGTTTTGTTACTATGGAAACGGTCACCACTCCGGCGGCGATAGCACATTACTGTGTAGTAAACTAATAGACCGAATCTCCTTGTTGTTTACATTCTACTTCCGGGTAGAAAACCAGCACGTAATTTGAATGAGATCAATAGTAACGAACGAGAGTTTAGCTATATATATCATATTTTTCACGCCCTATCACCGTTTAGACAAATCTGAAATGATTGAAGAAACATTACTATTTCTGTGTGTGTGTTTTGTGTTGCTATGTGTTGTATTTATTCAGTTTGGGGGAATCACAGTGTCTAGAAAGCATCAGTGGCTCAGCTGACAGGGACAGCTAGCAGTAGCTAAGCTAACAGTAGCTAAGCTAACGGTAGCTAAGCTAACGGTAGCTAAGCTAACGGCGGTAGCTAAGCTAACAGCAGGACGTCAGCTGTTAAAACCCTCCCGTTGTGGGACACGACATGAAACTACTCCAGTTAGCTCAGTCATGTTGGAACTCAGATATCCGCTGGAGAAAATATTTTTTCATGGAGCGTTTATTGAGTCACTGAGTTATTAAAGTTAAACAGGTAGCTAACCGTTAGCCCGGCTAATCTATGATAACCATGACTAATTACAAAAATGTGCACACGTAAATAGTAATGTTTGTCCAATCATTGGTTTTATAAACTTTACAAACATCAGATTAGTCTAAACGGCGATATAGTGACATGAAAAAGTAGATAAATATAGTGAAACTCTCGCGGTATGTTAGACCCAGGTTCGATCCCTGCTCAATCCAATGATGTTTGTAAAATTTATTGTTTTAAATTTTTTTTTTTTTGAACAACTGTTTTTATTGGCATAATTTTCATATATCAAGGTCAAATATTATCAACAGTACAAACATTTTAACATAACCCTCCGTCCCCCCGGCGGCCAACCCTTCCCTCCCCCCTTATTGTTTTAAATTTATATTCCAAGTTCACATTTTGAGTTTCAGTGGTTGGGTTTAGGCAATGATGAAAGGAGTCGGTTAAGTTTAGTAAAAAGAGCAGGTAGAGTGTAGACAGGCCAGATAAGTAGAGAGAGTCCAATGTCCAGAAAGTAGTTAGGAGCACGTTTGAGGTGATTTGTAGACGATAAATCTGACGGCAGTAACTTTAGACGAGATTTGGTGAGATGCTACGTCACTTCCTGCAGATCATGTACTCCATCTAGCCACAACCAGGCTAATGCTAATGCTAACCGGTCCGTCACTGTCTGGTGTCCCCCAGAAACAGAAACTTCCTGCTGGTCGGAGGTGAACCAACAGTTCATTGAGACGTCGTCTCTGTGACCTGACGACCTGCAGACAAAGAGTCTGACAAACTGACCTCAGATCAGTCTGAGCCCCCGGCCGCTCTGACCCCGCTGTGTGTGTGTGTGTGTGTGTGTGTGTTTGTTGAGGGGGTCAGAGGTCAGGTGGTGGAGGAGTGGAGTGTTTACAGAGACTGAGGACTGGCTGCAGCCGTGACAGGTCACAGCGTCGACCACAGAAACTACTTTATTATCAAGTTTTATGTCTGTGTTGACTTTGTTATATACGACACATTGACAAATAAAAAAATCACAGACTTCGAGAATAAAGTCGTAAATTTACAACGAGGAGTTTCTATTTGGTTATAAAAAAGTCTGATATTAATGTGGATGAATCTACGTTACCACTTGTTAATGGTCCATTTTAGATAAATCTATGGTTTTGTCTCTATGGTTATTTTGTTATTATTAGTGGTGGTGGAAATGCTGGGCGAGCCGACCAGCGTTTCTTTACTTTCGGTTTCGTGGCGAGTCATGAGAATAACGCCGCCGAATCTCCGTTTATGGTGGGAACTACGACGGTATGTGATCGTCTTCCAACCTCTGACTTTAATTCTTGATGAATGAAAACATGAGTCTGTCTTGCGCCGGTCAAAGAATTTCACGGTGCGGAGGCTCATAAATGTAGTGTGGAAACACTTTGCTTTAACAAAACTCCTCGTTGTCCCTTTAATGTGTTTTTAAAAATCTATTATTATCAGTGTTGGGAACGTTACTTTTAAAAAGTAATTAGTTATAGTTACTAATTACTTCTCCCAAAAAGTAACTGAGTTAGTAACTCCACTACTTCCTATAATAGTAACTAGTTACCAGGGAAAGTAACTATTGCGTTACTTTTTCTTTCTTTTTTTTAAGTTTAAATATGTCGAAGAATTTGGATTTTTTTTCTCTCATTTTTAAATTGTATTTTATTGTTTTCATATATTTCACTGATCGCAATTATGGAACGCGAGTGTGTGTTTTATTGAAAGTAGGGCTGCCACAAACGATTATTTTGATAGTCGACTAGTCACTGACTATTTTTTTCGATTAGTCGACTAATCGGATCATACGTAAATTGAATGCAAAACATACAGATTATCGCACCAGCATGCAGCTGCTCTTATATACCATCATTAGCTTTCAGCTTGAAGTGTTTAAGGTATATGCCAACTAAAAATAAAGACAATTAAGATGATAGTTCATTAAACATTTAATGAAATATGCATCTTTAACTGTAGCATAAAGTGCAAACAGCTGAGTAAAATAAGGATAAGGCACTGGCCTAAACAACACCAAAATAAATACTTAAAGGTTTTTTAGGTTTTTCTTTCCTTCATTTGTCTCTGGCATTAAACATAGCTACATTTAAATAAAATGAGGTGGACACCTGAAACTAAGGAATTATTCACAATAATAAAGTTTTGGTAGGCTTATCATTCAAATATAACTTGTGCTCAGTGTAAATAATAGTCGTTCTGTTAAAAAAAATCGGTAGCGGTACCGCTCCTAGTAGCGCTTCTCATTTAAAATGACAGAGAGAGAGAGAGAGAGAGAGAGAGAGAGAGAGAGAGAGAGGGAGAGGAGCGGCGGCGGCGGCGGGGGGGGCGGGGGGTTACACCGGTGCCGCTTGATGAGGGACAAGACCGGTAGAGAGAGAAAAGAGAGAGAACACCTATGTGTAGCCTACTGAGTGAGTGAGTGCATGTGTGTATGTGTGTGTGGTGGGCGGCTGCGGCGGCGGGTGCGTGTGTGGAAGGTGCGGCAGCAGTTTTGAGAGAAAAACAAAATTAAAAAAAACAAAACAACGACGCATCGACTATTAAATTAGTTGTCGACGATTTTAATAGTCGACGTAGTCGTGACTAGTCGACTAATCGTGGCAGCCCTAATTGAAAGCGAGGCTGGTGTGCCTATGAAAATAGGTTACAGTGGGTTTTTTAAGTGCTGTGGCTACAAGCAAATCTCATAATGTCTCTGTATAAAGACAACAAAGACCTTTTTAAATGTGAAAACAGCGGAGACCTATTCAAGATTTGCGTTTAAAAACAGGCGAAACATCGAAATTAATTTATTCGTGGCCACATTAAGTGAAATTATTAACCTTACCGATTATCCAAAACTCCTCGTTGTCCCTTTAATTCTCATAATTTATGAGTTAAATGGCCCTAATGCTCCGTCGTAGTTAGAAATATTAATAACCACAAAAAAAACTGAACAAAACTCAAACAACAAAAGCAGAAAATCTTCTAATGTGGCATTTTGAAGATTTGTTCAAATCGAGAGCAGATATTGTTATATTAGTCCCACAAACTATAATATAATATAATCTAACATAATATAACATGATACTTTAATCTGAGAAAATCCAAACTTAGTAGAGACATTTAATGATCTGAGCTGTAAGTAGAGAGTACAGTGTGTGTGTGTGTGTGTGTGTGTGTGTGTGTGTGTGTGTGTGTGTGTGTGTGTGTGTGTGTGTGTGTGTGTGTGTGTGTGTGTTTAGGTGTGTGTGTTTAGGTGTGTGTGTGTGTGTGTGTGTGTGTGTTAACAGTCTCCGTGGGGGATGTTGATGTGGATCAGGCAGGAAAAAGGTTTTTCATTATTCATCGTTGCCGTCGGCAGCAGCAGCTCAGACCAAGCTCCGCCTCCTGCAGCCGATCACACAACAACGTCCCACAATCCTCGGGACGCTGCTGCCACGGCAACCGGGCGGTCGCCAGGTCGGATGATGATGATGATGTGAGGAAAGCACCTGATCAATAACTGATCAATCAATAACCAATCACTGACCAGTTTCAGCTAGTTTCTAAGTGTGTGTGTGTGTGTGTGTGTGTGTGTGTAGATGAGTTTTGTTGTCGTTGTCGTTGCCGTCGGCTGCTTGGACGCGTCTCCATGGAGACGGAGCTGGAAGCTGTTGGTCTGTCACTGTGATTTGTTGCTGTACAAATAAAGTTGGGTTGAAGAGCAGCGAGCGGTGGTGGTGGTGACCGTGGTGACGGGTCAGAGCTCTGTGATTGGTCGACGCTCCGCAGGAATGTCACACACACACACACACACACACACACACACACACACACACACACACACACACACACACACACAACTCTGCCTGTGTGTGTGTGTTGTGTTTGATACTAGCACATTCCAGTCAGCTCCTCTTCCTCCTCCTCTTCTTCTTACTCCTCTTCCTCCTCCTCTTCTTCCTCTTTCTCCTCCTCCTCTCTCCTCTTCTTCCTCCTCCTCCTCTTCTCTCTTTCTCCTCTTTCTACTCCTCTCTCCTCCTCTTCCTCCTCTTCTTCCTCCTCTTCCTCCTCTTCTTCCTCCTCTTCCTCCTCCTCTTCCTCTTCCTCCTCCTCCTCCTCTCACTTCCTCCTCCTCCTCTCACTTCCTCCTCCTCCTCTTCTTCTTACTCCTCTTCCTCCTCCTCTTCCTCTTCCTCCTCCTCCTCCTCTCACTTCCTCCTCCTCCTCTCACTTCCTCCTCCTCCTCTTCTTCTTACTCCTCTTCCTCCTCCTCTTCTTCCTCTTTCTCCTCCTCCTCTCTCCTCTTCTTCCTCCTCCTCCTCTTCTCTCTTTCTCCTCTTTCTACTCCTCTCTCCTCCTCTTCCTCCTCTTCTTCCTCCTCTTCCTCCTCTTCCTCCTCCTCTTCCTCTTCCTCCTCCTCCTCCTCTTCCTCCTCCTCCTCCTCTCACTTCCTCCTCCTCCTCTTCTTCTTCCTCTCTCTTCCTCCTCCTCTCTTCTTCTTCTTTCTCCTCTTCTCTCCTCCTCTCTCTTCCTCCTCCTCCTCCTCCTCTCTCTTCCTCCTCCTCCTCCTCCTCCTCTCTCTTCCTCCTTCTCCTCCTCCTCCTCTCTCTTCCTCCTCCTCTTCTTCTTCCTCTCTCTTCCTCCTCCTCCTCTATCTTCCTCCCCCCCCTCCCCCCCCCCCCTCCTCCTCCTCCTGAGGTATAATGGACACACTCTGTCCATTACACGTGAGTTGCCCTCGGCAACCCCCCCCCTGCCCCCCCCCCCTCCTCCTTTATTCATCTGTTCTTTCTTCGTCTCTTCATGGTTTTTATTTACTCACTCTCCACTTGTAGCCTCCAGCTGAGTTTCCTCCTGTCTGCGCTGTGTGTGTGTGTGTGTGTGTGTCTCTGTGTGTGTGTGTGTGTGTGTGTGTCTCTGTGTGTGTGTGTGTGTGTGTGTGTGTGTGTGTGTGTGTGTGTGTGTGTGTGCGCTCAGATGCAGAATGATCGTCCATAAGAGGTCAAAGGTCAGACGCTTTTGAACAAATATAAAACACTTGAATTAAACTCATCGGAACTCAGTGAAGAGCTGCTGTGTGTGTGTGTGTGTGTGTGTGTGTGTGTGTGTGTGTGTGTGTGTGTGTGTGTGTGAGTGTGTCTGTCTGTGTGTGTGAGTGTGTGTGTGACTCAGTCCGACCTGCAGCTACAGGTGAGCCGCACCCTGAGTGGAAAACTACAGCAGCTGGATCAGAGTGAACATCTGGAACATCTGGCCTCATGTACACAACCAGACATATAATACAACATAATATAATAGCCTATAACTTGATAACATGATACTGAGAAAATCCAAACTTAGCAGAGACATTTAATGATCTGAACTGTAAGTAGTGTGTACTGTGTGTGTGTGTGTGTGTGTGTGTGTGTGTGTGTGTGTGCCACGTGGTCTCTGACCTGCGATCACAGCTTCTATATTTAAGGTGAGTTCACACCTGAGTCAGACGGAGGCGTCAGGAGGAAGGAGACACCACGACGACGCTGCTGCTCTGTTCTCAACCAGTCAATCAGTGTTTATTTCATATCAATGAGAAACAATAGAAAACATTTAAAAGTGACATTTATCAAATAAAACATGAGCAAGTTAAAGCAGAAGTAAGTGATATATTTGTGTTAATATGAGTCTTAAATAGTTCTATCTTCCGACAGCAATCACTTCTATAGAGTGTTTGGTCTGAAACACGGGTCTGTCAGTCACTCTGCTCTGCTCTGAGCCCAGGAGAAAACTTTCCTTGTATCCTACAAGTTTTATCCAATGAGGAGAGAGAACGGCATAAAGGGGCAGTCCTCTCTGTGTGTGCAGCCAAGGGATGCGCCTGAATGTGGTGACGTAGGGACGAGGACTGTTATGGTGCGTTCAGGGCAACCCGTAACTGAAGTGGTACCAGTTCGATCTGGTACGAGTTCACCGGTCAGAAGTTACAAGTGGCCGTTATAGTGACTTTCACAGGTAAAACAGGTCGGAAAAACACGAGTGGGTTGCCTGGAACGCTATAAAGTCGTAAGTCGTGACTTGAAGCTGTAATTTACGGTTTCAAAAGCCTGCCTGGAACGCAGCATTAGCCAAAACGACCGGATCGCTTACTTCTGCTTTAATAAAACAAGAGAAAACAGAATAAAACAGCGTTCAGCTCAGTGTTGGACTGGTTGTTGTTGTTTATGAGCTGGTTGCAGGTTTTAATTCTGTGTGTTATCATGTTGTTAAACAGCAGAACCATGTTTTATCCTGTGTGTGTGTGTGTGTGTGTGTGTGTGTGTGTGTGTGTGTGTGTGTGTGTGTTTACAGTCTCATGTGAGGTTGTTAAACCCTCAGCAGACAGTGTGTGATCTGTGATGTGGTGTGTTTCTGGAGTCACGACTCTAAATCTCACTTTCTTTCTTTCTGACTCACTTCATAGACTCTTATCAGTACTTATGTATTCACCATATTTCTTGTAGTTGTACTGTATTTCTGTCTTGGTTGTAGTCACGGCAACGAGGGCTGCATGTGTAGTATCTGCTCTATGAACTGTCCACACTCTGGACTGAATGGAAAATGTTTTGATGTTATTTAATTAAATGTGCTGTTGTGTCTGTCTTGTGTTTTTATGATGCAACTGCTGGAGGCGTCGACTGTCCAAGACACATTTACCTCCACGGACAATAAAGTTTATATTGATTGATTGATTGATTGATTGATTGATCTTCTGTCTGTCTGTCTGTCTGTCTCAGGTTCTCGGCCCTGCACCACGCTGCTCTGACAGGAACCACTGAGCTGCTGACGGCTCTGCTGGAGGCTCAGGCCACGGTGGACGTCAAGGACAGCAACGGTTAGACACACACACACACACACACACACACACACACACACACACACACACACACACACACACACACACACACAAGAGAAGACTAGACACAAACTTTTAAGATGTTGTTTCTGCCACAAATCATTCCTCACAATTCTGAAACACAAAACACTTTTTATATAGAGTCAATAGAGTGCCGAAGCGGAAGCAGGAAGTACTGTAACGTCTCCATGGGAACTCAATTCAGAAAAAGTCTCCATGTGAGTGAACGGGAGTCAAAGTTTTATTTCTAATGTGATTGAATAGTGTGATGATAAAACTCTCTGAGCTCTACCTGTTTAAAACACCACGGTTCATGAAGAGAAACCAGCAGTTTGTTGTTAAACTATTGTAAAATAAAACTCCTTATAGAATCCGTAACCAGAAAGACTCCAGTAGGTGACGTCACCACATGCACTGCAAAAACTCAAAATCTAACCAAGAATATTTGTCTTATTTCTAGTCAAAATGTCATTTCTAGTCAAAACAAATCTCATTCTACTTAAAATAAGACTCATGACATAAAAAGCAGCTTGTTTTTAGACACTTTTTGCTTCTTTCAAGCAGATTTTCACTTGAAATAAGTAGAAAAATCTGATAGTGGAGCAAGTTTTTCTTTCTTATTACAAGCACAAAAAACTTGCTTTCACTGGTAGATTTTTCTACTTATTTCAAGTGAAAATTAGTTTGAAACAAGTGAAAATGATCTAAAAACAAGTTAATTTTTAGGTGATGAGTCTTATTTTAAGTGAAAAGAGATTAGTTTTGACTAGAAATGAGACATTTTGACAAGAAATAAGACAAATATTCTTGGAAAGATTTTGAGTTTTTGCAGTGTGGCACCCTTAGATCTGTAGTCCTAGAGCGTCTTCACACTAAATACATTCTTCTGTTGCTGTTTTACAACAAACTGCTGGTTTCTCTTCATGAACCGTGGTGTTTTAAACAGGTAGAGCTCAGAGAGTTTTATCATCACACTATTCAATCACATTAGAAATAAAACTTTGACTCCCGTTCACTCACATGGAGACTTTTTCCAAACTGAGTTCCCATGGCGACGTTACTTCCTGCTTCCGCTTCGGCACTCTATCCCATGAGAATTGTGATTATAATTGCTGTGACAGATTATTGGTTGAAAATTTCTGAGTGTATATTCATTATTGATGGACATTTCTTATTTATAATTAACTTAAGAGACTTAAAATAATAATAATAACAACTTCAATCAAAAACAATTTAAATGATGGTGAAAAGTTCAGAAATTTACATTTATGGATGTGAGATTTCCCCAATAAAATATAAAGGTTGACTATAGTACATAGTTTCTTTTCTTTGAATTCAAAATAAGTGATAATGTTCTTCCCCTCAATGTTGATTTTATGTTTTGTTTTACATAATATATAGTTCTCAAGTTCTTTCCAAAATGTAGCCTACTGCTATATGAACAACCATAAAACACATGAGTTACATTTTCAAGTTCAATTTTACAAAAGGTAAATTTTTTAATCGATGTTGAGGAATCTTGAAATATTCATCTTTTTGTTTCAAATTTTGTTCCCCGTCCACCATCCGGTCACATGACCTCTTTATGTGTGTGTGTTATATGTGTGTGTGTGTGTGTGTGTTCAGGGATGCGGCCGCTGCACTACGCCGCCTGGCAGGGGAAGGCCGAGTCGGTCCTGATGCTGCTGCGCTCCGGAGCCTCGGTCAACGGCGTCTCTCTGGACGGACACATCCCGCTGCACCTGGCCGCCCAGTACGGACACTACGAAGTGGTGAGTCCACCCATCAATACTGATTATCGGTGATCGGTGGATTCTGATCGGTCGACTCGTCACTAAGCTGAGATGTGTGTGTGTGTGTGTGTTTCAGTCTGAGATGCTGCTGCAGCATCAGTCCAACCCCTGTCTGGTCAACAAGGCCAAGAAGACGCCGCTGGACCTGGCCTGTGAGTTCGGACGGGTCAAGGTGAGTCTGACTGTTGCCATGGAGACAGAGGTCCGGTCAGAGTGACGGACAGGTCATTGATTAGTTTGTGTAGATGAAAAGTGAAGCTTCAGGTGTGTGCTGGTCAGAGGAGCAGCACTGACTCAACATTTACATCAATAAATAAATGTCTTACAATTAGGCTACCTGATCGATTAGGTTACCTACATTAAATTGAATTTAATCAGAAATAGAAACAGAGGGAAATTCGTTGCGACGTGTTTGTGTTTTTCGTCAAATAACGTCTCTGTTTTCGTGCACATCCGCAGCGTCTGCCGTAAAGTAAAAGCAGAAGCGTCAGGAACAGATTTTGTTCCGGGTACCAGTCGGCCTCTGACAGGCTGTTAGCACAGTTAGCATCTGTTAGAACAGTTAGCACAGTTAGCGTCCTATAGAACAGTTAGCACAGTTAGCATCTGTTAGAACAGTTAGCACAGTTAGTGTCCTGTAGAACAGTTAGCGTCCCGTAGAACAGTAGTAAGCACAGTTAGCGTCCCGTAGAACAGTTAGCACAGTTAGCATCTGTTAGAACTTTAGCACAGTTAGCGTCCCGTAGAACAGTTAGCACAGTTAGCATCTGTTAGAACTTTAGCACAGTTAGCGTCCCGTAGAACAGTTAGCACAGTTAGCATCTGTTAGAACTTTAGCACAGTTAGCGTCCCGTAGAGCACAGGTAGCATGAACAGTTAGCACAGTTAGCGTCCTGTAGAACAGAGTTGTGGCTAAATGGCGTAGCTACTACATGAGCTGCAGGAAGTGACATAGAATCTTACCAAATCTTGTCGAGAACTCCCGACTGGTTAAGTTTAGTAAAACTGACGTGTCCAGGTGTAAAATAGGGGGAGGGGGGGGCAAAAAGTGAAGCCATTGGTTGGGTTTAGGCACAGATAAGTAAAGATTGCATTGTTTGTTGTTTGCATGTTTTCTAGGGTGTTAGCTTCCTGCAGCTCTTGTAGCCTACGCCATCTAGCCACAACCGTAGAACAGTTAACATCCTGTAGAACAGTTAGCACAGTTAGCATCCTGTAGAACAGTTAGCTTCTGTTAGCATTTTCACCTGTTTGTGTTGTGTTTGCTTGTTAGCAGTCGTTGCCAAAGTGTTAGCAGTTGTGCTAATGCTAACTCTCTCAGGTACTGACAAGGTTTCAGGTGTATTTAGCTCCGCCCCCCGTTGCCCACAGGTTGGTCCGGGCTGCCTGAGCCTGTGATTGGTTCCAGGGGTTGATGATGATGATTACTGATTATTTAACTGGTTGTGATAAACATTGTGTAGAGGAGGTTGAAGAGTGGATTTAAAAACAGAGGAGGAAACAGAGCTGAGTGGAAACACAACAGCTGCCGACAACACAGCAGCTGAGGCGCACACACACACACACACACACACACACACACACACACACACACACACACACACACACACACACACACACTCTAAAGATATCTCAGTGAAGTTTGGATCAACTGGAGGATCAGGCTTCACTTTCATGTCGCGTTTTACAAACTCAACACAAAGACGAAGTCGACAACCAGCTGTGTGTTGGTGTGTGTGCAGAGTTTTGGCAGAAGTTGCGTCTTTGTCTCATCAATGGTCTCATCTAAACCTCTTTCTCCTCCTCCTCCTCAATCCTCCACTTCTTTCTCCTCTCCTCCCCAACTTCTTCCTCTTCTCCTTCTCTCTCCTCCTCTTCCTCCTCTCTCTCTCTCCTCTTTCTCCTCTTCCTCCTCTCTCGTCTTCTTCCTCCTCTTTCCTCCTCTCTCCTCCCTTCTCCTCTCCTCTCCCTCCCCCTTCCTCCCTTTCTCCTCTCCTCTTCCTCTCTTTCCTCCTTCTCCTTCTCCTCTCCCTCTCTTCTCCTCTTCCTCCTCCTCCTCTACCTCCTCTTCTTCTTCCTCTTCCTCTTCCTCCTCCTCCTCCTCCTCCTATCTCTCTCTCCTCTTCCTCTTCTCTCCTCCTCCTCCTTCTCTCTTTTTCCTCCTCCTCTACCTCCTCCCCAACTTCTTCCTCCTCTCCTTCTCTTCCTCCTCCTCCTCTCTCTCTCTCCTCTTTCTCCTCTTCCTCCTCTCTTGTCTTCTTCCTCCTCTTCTCCTCCTCCTCCCCCTCTCTCCTCCTCCTCCTCTCTCGTCTTGTTCCTCCTCTCTCCTCCTCCTTCTCTCTCCTCCTCTACCTCCTCCCCAACTTCTTCCTCTTCTCTCCTTCTCTAACCACCTCTTCCTCCTCCTCTCTCGTCTTCTTCCTTCTCTCTCCTCCTCTACCTCCTCCCCAACTTTTTCCTCTTCCTCCTCCTCCCCTTCCTCTTCCTCCTCCTCCTCCTCCTCTTCCTCCTCCTCCTCTCTCCTCCTCCTCTTCCTCCTCTTCTCTCCTCCTCCTCCTCCTCTCTCCTCCTCCTCTTCCTCCTCTTCTCTCCTCCTCCTCCTCTTCCTCCTCTCTCCTCTTTCTCCTCCTCCTCTCCTCCTCCTCCCCCCCCCCCAGGTGGCCCAGCTGTTGCTAAGCAGCAACATGGTGGTGGCGTTGTTGGAGGGAGAGAGGAAGGAGCCGTCGGACTCGGCCTTCACCACGCCGCTGCACCTCGCCGCCCGCAACGGCCACAAGGACATCATACGGTGAGAGAGATGACATCATCACATGACATCATCAGTCACATCACATGACGACATCATCAGTCACATGACCGGGTTTCCACGCCAACGCCACTCGTAGTTTTAAAACCATTTATCCACCTTATTCCTAGCCCCCATGATGCTTTGCGGGAATTATGGGTGTTTGTTTACATGCTAACAGTACGCGCTAATCCACTTTCTGCGAGCGTTAGAGACATAAAACACCACCTTTTACAACTCAAACGAGACAATATCATAATACCGCTGCCTACTAATATTGTGAGGTGTGAGGACGACTTAAAAAAGTATCCAAAGATAAAAAAAGATAACGTACAGTAGCATATTTAGCTACTTGTTAACTTGGTTGCTTCAGTTGTTGAGGCAACGAGCTATCTGCTAGCTCTGGAAAGGTGCCTCAGAATAATTTTATTTTAAAACACATTCCTCTTTTATAAAGAAATGCATATGTGTGCGGGGGGGGGGGGTCTCTCTCTTACGAGCGCTCACCACCATGGATCAATAACCGATCTATCATCACTACATGAATTACCTCATCTACCGAATTAACTAAGAAACGGAAAACAATGTGAAAACTTTCAAATAACCCGCTAACAGTAATGAAGACCGCTAGCAACCACTGCTGTTAGCCAATGGCTCACTGCTACTTCCGGTGCTGACCGGAAGTTCCACCCATAACCGTTTCTACAGTAACGACCCCAGGAATAAACGACCCATAATGAGCTCTGAAACACCAGCTCATACTGTTCTACCCCTGTATCACATTTATCGATTATCATATAGCATCTTATATTTATTGATATTCAAATCATATATTGATCATGATATCATTTAATAGAGATGATCATATCATATAATGTATTTATTGATTATTATATGATGTATGTATTGGTTATCATATGATATAATATAGATTATCATACCATACAATGTATTTATTGATTATTATATGATGTATTTATTGATTATCATTACATATAATAGAGATTACCATATCATATAATGTATTTATTGATTATTATATGTGTTTATTGATTATCATATCATATAATATATTTATTGATTATCATATAATATAGATGGTCATAAAATGTATTTATTGATCAAAATCAAATAAACTTTATTTGTCCCACCAGGGGAAATTTGTCTTGGGAAAGGGAGTTATGATGACAGCTGCCGTGTACATGTAAAACATCCATATATACAATACATAATATACAATAAAACAGTAACAAAGGTAGTAACAAATCCAAGAGAAGAGAGAGAAAGAAAGTGCGGGGTGCAATAAATAGAGAAAATACTTATGATACAAATTCAAAAAACATACTAAAAAAAACTATACCGTATAATGTATTTATTGATTATCATATCATATAATGTATTTATTGATTATCATATCATATAATGTATTTATTGATTATCATATCATATAATGTATTTATTGATTATCATATCATATAATGTATTTATTGATTATCATATCATATAATGTATTTATTGATTATCACATCATATAATGTATTTATTGATTATCATATCATATAATAGAGATTATCACATCATATAATGTATTTATTGATTATTATATCATATAATGTATTTATTGATTATCATATCATATAATGTATTTATTGATTATCACATCATATAATGTATTTATTGATTATCATATCATATAATAGAGATTATCATATCATATAATGTATTTATTGATTATCATATCATATAATAGAGATTATCATATCATATAATGTATTTATTGATTATCATATCATATAATAGAGATTATCATATCATATAATGTATTTATTGATTATCATATCATATAATAGAGATTATCATATCATATAATGTATTTATTGATTATCATATCATATAATAGAGATTATCATATCAGATAATACCCTGTGTGTTGATAGTTCTGTAGCTGCCTGTGAGTAAAGAGTGTTTGAGTGTTTTGCGGTCTCAGTTGGTAAAGTCCTGATGTGTGAGTCATGAGCGCTTGTGTGTCGGTCTGAACCTGAAGCCGAGCCGAGCCGATCGACTCGTGTCTAATGAAGCGGGACGTGAGTTTGATTCCCCGGTGTGTCAGTGTGGCTCAGTGTTTCCTGTTGATCCTCGTCGCTGCTGTGATTCTGTCTGTACATGTTGCAGCAGCAGCAGCAGCAGCAGCCGAGGGCGGAGCTGCTGCTGTGGTCGGACTGAGGCTCCAAACCACTGAGCCGGCACGTTTACATGAGGGAGCATGAACTCTGTGTGTGTGTCTGTGTGTGTGTCTGTGTGTGTCTATGGGTGTCTGTGTGTGTGTGTGTGTGTGTCTTCACATTCCCAGCAGCAGAGATCTGAAATACACCATCCCTGTGACCCAGTTTTCAAAGGCTTTTATCCCTTTTACTTCTATGTGTGTCTCCTCTATGTGTGTGTGTGTCTCCTCTATGTGTGTGTGTGTGTGTGTGTGTGTGTGTGTGTGCGTGCTGTGGAAGCCAACAGTCAGCACTTCAGACTTGAGTGTGAACCTGCTGTATAATAATAATAATATATATATATTTTTGGCATCGCAGCAGAGACATGCAAATGAGCCGGAGCTGAGTTCATGAATAATTAATGAGCTCATGATGATATGATCAGTTTGTTAGGAACAGCTCATGACTCGGCTGCAATGACCACGTCCCTCTGTTGCCATGACGTTGAACCTGTTGTGTGTTTGTGTGTGTGTTTTTGTGTGTGTGTGTGTGTGTGTCAGGCTGCTGCTGAAGGCCGGCATCGACATCAACAAGACCACCAAGTCTGGGACGGCGCTGCACGAGGCGTCTCTGTACGGGAAGACGGAGGTGGTTCGGCTGCTGCTGGACGTGAGTTCAGCTCTTCACCTGTTCACCTCTTCACCTGTTCACTTGTTCACCTGTTGACTTGTTCTACATTCTAGAACAAACCAGAATCTAAAAACATGGTTTATCTTTACTTTGTGTTGTGCTGGAGGAAACAGAGTCGCTGGCTCTGCATCCCTGAGCTGAGTTCTGTTCAGACACAGGTGAAACGTCCACGTGGCATCGTGAGCTGAAGTCTGACTGTGACTGTGAAGTCTCTAAAAGTCGTTGTACTCGCGTATTCGCGCAAGTAACGCAACTAAACACAAATAGCCTACTCCTGTGGTCAAAGCGAGTGACTGTGCGTTCACACCAAAAGCTTCCAAAGCGTCGAAACGCCGGAAGTCAATTCATTTTCAATGAGAGCCCGGCGACACTGAGCGACCAAAGCATCACCAGACGAAAAGCTGAGCCTTGGTTAACTTTAGGGTAATTAGCTATGACGCGGTTCGGCGGCAACCTACAGAATAGAGACGTCCTTCGACTCCCCAATGACCAGCGCGATCGAACTTTGGCCCTAACCCTTGAGCGTTTTTGACGCTTTGAAAGCTTTTGGTGTGAACGCACAGTAAAGTGAGTTTGTCTCGTGTCCAGTGTGAACGCAGCGTAAAAGCAGCAGCCGAGTGGGAGGAGCCACCAAGAAGCTAACACAAGACAAGACAAGACAAGACAAGCTGATTTATAGCCCAGTTTGTCTCAAAGGTCTTTACAGCATCATAACAACATCCTGAGGAAAAACTCCTAAGAACAAAAACATGTAGCCTAATAGATTTTTTAATTAAATTAGCATATAGCATGCAGCTAACATCGACAATAATATTAGTGGCTAACATTAATTGCTATGATCAGCAGCTAACATAAACTGTTAACACTAGCAGCTAACATTTTAACAGTTAACTTTACCATCTAACACCAGCCAATTTTACCAGTTTACATTACCAGCTAACAATAACAGCTAACACCAGCAGCTATTAACATTAACATCAGCAGCTAATGTTTACCCTTAGAAGCTAACATTACCATTAGCAGCTAACATTTTAACAGTTAACTTAACCAGCTAACATCAGCTAATTTTACCAGTTTACTTTACCAGCTAACAATAACAGCTAACACCAGCAGCTATTAACTTTAAGATTAGCATTAGCAGCTAACACCATGAGTAGCCTAGCAGCGGTGGAGTTCTCTCTCTCTTCCACCAACGTGTTGAAGACACGAGGGAATAATTCTTTTTTCTTTTTTAGTTTAGTTTGATTAGATTTTGATGATGAACCAGGTTGTTGTGTTAGAGACGGTTTTTATTCTTAGACTTTTAAAACTTAAAAATCAGTCAGTGAACTTGAACTTTTATCAGTGTTAGCACAGCTGAACCAGGTTATTGTGCATCTTTTATTTTCACATATTTCACATTAAAGGGGCCGTTCTGTTGGAACTGGGACGTCTTTGTCTTCGTCTTCATCTTGTGTTTTGTTGTCGCTCGTTGTTTTTCCCAAAGTGACGCGGCTTCATCCGTCTTCTCCCTGCAGCGGCGTTCCCATTCCAGCTCCGCGCCGCCGCTGACGCAACCTCAGATCAATCTTTAACAAAGCCCAGAGAGAAAAGAGCAGAAGAGTTCTGTAACGTCTGTCCTCTTCTGTCCTCCTCTGTCTCCTCCTCTCCTCCCCTCCTCTCCTCTCTCCCCCTCTCCTCTCCTCCTCCCCTCCTCTCTCCTCTCCTTTCCCCTCTCCTCTCTCCTCTCCTCCTCCTCTCTCCTCCCTTCCCCTCCTTTCTCCTCCTCTCCTCTCCTCCTCTCCTCCTCCTCCTCTCTCCTCCTCTCCTCTCCCCCCTCCTCTCCTCTCCCCCTCTCTCCTCTCCTCTCCTCTCCTCTCCTCTCCTCTCCTCTCCTCTCCTCTCTCCTCCCCTCCTCTATCTTCCTCTCTCATCCTTCCCCTCATCTCTCCTCTCTCTTCCTCTCCCCCTCTCTCATCTCCCCTCCTCTCTCCCCCTCTCTCCTCCTTTCCCCTCCTCTCTCCTCCTCTCATCTCCTCCTCTCTCCTCCTCTCCTCTCCTCTCCTCTCCTCCCCTCTCTCCCCTTGTGTCCTCCTCCTCTCTCCTCTCCTCCTCTCTCCTCTCCCCTCCTCTCCTCTCCTCTCCTCTCCTCTCTCCTCCTCCCCTCCTCTATCCTCCTCTCTCCTCCTCTCCTCTCTCCTCCTATCCCCTCCTCCCTCCCCCTCTCTCCTCCTCTCCTCTCCTCTCCTCTCCTCCTCTCTCCTCTCCTCCTCTCCTCTCCTCCTCTCTCCTCCTCCTCTCCTCTCCTCTCCTCTCCTCTCCTCCTCTCCTCTCCCCTCCTCTCTCCTCCTCTCTCCTCCTCTCTCCTCTCCTCTCTCCTCCTCTCTCCTCCTCTCCTCTCTCCCCTCTCTCCTCTCCTCCTCCTCTCCCCTCCTCTCTCCTCTCCTCCTCTCCTCTTTCCTCCTTTCCTCTCCTCTCCTCCTCCTCTCTCCTCCTCTCTCCCCCTCTCCTCTCCTCCTCCTCTCCTCCTCTCTCCTCCCCTCCTCCTCCTCCTCCTCCTCTCCTCTCCTCTCCTCCTCCTCCTCTCCTCTCCTCTCCTCTCCTCTCCTCTCCTCTCCTCTCTCCTCCTCTCCTCTCCTCTCCTCCTCTCCTCTCTCTCCTCCTCCTCCTCTCCTCTCCTCTCCTCTCCTCTCCTCTCCTCTCCTCTCCTCTCCTCTCCTCTCCTCTCTCCTCTCCTCTCCTCCTCTCTCCTCCTCCTCTCCTCTCCTCTCCTCCTCCTCTCCTCTCCTCTCCTCTCCTCTCTTCCTCTCCTCTCTCCTCCTCTCTCCTCTCCTCTCCTCTCCTCTCCTCCTCTCCTCTCCTCTCCTCTCTTCCTCTCTCCTCCTCTCCTCTCTCCTCTCCTCTCCTCTCCTCTCCCCTCCTCTCTCCTCTCCTCTCCTCCTCTCTCTCCTCTCTCTCCCCCTCTCCTCTCCTCCTCTCTCCTCTCCTCTCCTCCTCTCTCCTCCTCCTCTCCTCTCCTCTCCTCTCCTCTCTTCCTCTCCTCTCTCCTCCTCTCTCCTCTCCTCTCCTCTCCTCTCCTCTCCTCTCCTCTCCTCTCCTCCTCTCCTCTCCTCTCCTCTCTTCCTCTCTCCTCCTCTCCTCTCTCCTCTCCTCTCCTCTCCTCTCCTCTCCTCTCCTCTCCTCTCCTCTCTCCTCCTCTCCCCTCCTCCTCTCCTCTCCTCTCCCCTTCCCTCCTCCTCCTCTCCTCTCCTCCTCTCTCAGGCTGGAGTGGACGTTAACATCCGTAACACCTACAACCAGACGGCGCTGGACATCGTCAACCAGTTCACCACGTCGCACGCCAGCAAGGACATCAAGCAGCTGCTGAGAGGTCAGAGGTCACACACACACACACACACACACACACACACACACACACACACACACACACACACCTTCCTGTCTACTTCCTACTTCCCTTACACTTCAAACTAAAGTATCTTTACCCATAAAACCAGTTGGTGTTGAGCAGCTTGTGGTGCCTTCATGTGCTATGGTGATTATGGGAAATACCAAAAGATGACGTGAAAAGTGCACATGAACACCCTCTCATGTGATATACTATTTTCCCATCACCATAATCCCTATAGTCATAGCAGTAGGTTCGTTACCTTTAATTGTCGGTGCAAGCTGTTTTTAGAACAGTGGAGCAGAGCCGTGAGCTGCTCAGAGCTACGCTACGGAGGCTCATTATGGGATTTCTTGGTTTCTAACTCATCAAACTCATCAAATACACAATCCAACAACTCCACAACGCTCTGGTGGACAAGTTGTGACCTGCACATTCACCACGCTATGAGATAATAACACAACGTTACCACACAGAGTTGTTTTAGAGGGAAATTCATGCAAAACCGCTGATGCGCGTTGCCTTCAGGGACAGTTTTTCAGCAAGCAGACTCTGAATTTATCCTGTATTCACCTCGAAAACGGCTCAGTTTCGTAACGTTCCATTAGTATCTCATAGCGTGGTGATTGTGCAGCTCACAACTTGTCCACTAAAGCGTTTTGGAGTTTTGGGATTTTGTATTTGATGAGTTTGATGAGTGAAACCAAGAAATTCCTTTAGCCTCCGTAGCGTAGCTCTGAGCAGCTCATGGCTCTGCTCCGTTGTTCTAAAAATAGCTTGCACCGACAAATAAAGGTAACAAACTTTGTGCTAAATCTCCATGAATATTAATATTTACCGTTTGAGTTTTGATCATTCATCTTCTTGCTGTAAGAGATGAACTAGGCAATCCAAGATTGTTTTACCCCATAGATACAGGGCCGTTGTATAGGGGAGAGAGGTGATGATAACTCTAGGGGCCCAGTGCCCAGTGGGGCCCATAAAAAACCCCAGTAGTTTAATCTTTGTATGACTGATTTATTCTGCGTAAGACCCTGACTAATACTCATAGTACACTGTAAAAACTCAACATCTTTCCAAGAATATTTGTCTTATTTCTTGTCCAAATGTCTCATTTCTAGTCAAAACTAATCTCTTTCCACTTAAAATAAGACTCATTACCTAAAAATTAACTTGTTTTTAGATCATTTTCACTTGTTTCAAACAAATTTTCACTTGAAATAAGTAGAAAAATCTGCCAGTGAAAACAAGTTTTTTGTGCTTGTAATAAGGAAGAAAAACTTGTTCCACTATCAGATTTTTTCTACTTATTTCAAGTGAAAATCTGCTTGAAAGGAATAAAAAGCGTCTAAAAACAAGCTGCTTTTAATATGATGAGTCTTATTTTAAGTAGAATGAGATTTGTTTTGACTAGAAATAAGACAAATATTCTTGGTAAGATATTTGAGTTTTTGCAGTGTAATGCTGCATTAGCATCAAAACAAAGTAGGCTGAATAAAAAACGATAATACATACGTAGTCTAAGAAAAAAAAAGGAACAGTTAGGGGGAGGGGCCCACTTAAGTATTCTTTAAGGGGGCCCAGAATTCCTAGCAACGGCCCTGCATAGATATATACAAGTAGATGCTGCACGTGTCATATATATATCTATGGTTTTACCCAAGTAACAAGTCTGAATCTGTGTGTCCACCATCTTTATTTTCCATTTTATTATTTACCATCTGTACCACAGCACCTGAAGGCAGCGTCGGTCTCGTTCATGAGGACTGAGCTGAATTATTCTCTCTCTAGTCGCTTCATAATAAACAAACCCGACGCCGAAACATAAATAACTGAGCACAACATCAAAAACTTTCCCCGCGCTTTTATTTTTAACCCAAATAAATTAGATTTAAGTGGATTTTATTTTGAAGTTTTTTTTTGTCCTGTTTTTTAAGTTTAGAATATAATTATACTGTTTTATTTTTTATATTTTTTGGGACAGTTTGAGTCTCACCTGTCTGTGTGTCACCACCACCACCACCACCGGGTCACATGACTCACTGCTTCTACATGTGATGTGGCGGCGGCGTTACGTAACCAACGGCAACGATAAACTCGCTCACAGCTTCAAAGAGCAGACGCTGGAGTTTAACAGAGCTGTGTGTGTGTGTGTGTGTGTGTGTGTGTGTGTGTTGTACTCTGTAATCCTGCCGTCTTTTGAAGTCCCTGTGGGAACAGACTGAGGGAATAATGAGCGGTTGTGTTGTGAACATGGAGGAGAGACGGGGTTTGTTTACTGAGGAGGAGGAGGAGGAGGAGGAGATGAAGGAGTGGATTAATTATTGATGTGCGTTAACTTTTTACAACAGCAGCGTTGTCACTGCATGAGAGTCTTTACATTTCAGTTTTCCTTCCTTTTATTTAGTTGTTCTTGTGAAAGGCTCAGACAGCTGCAGCTTCTGTCAAACCAGCAGTTTGTCAGGGACTACTTTCTGCAGCGGATTGATCAACATTTAAAAACAGGGCGATATGTTCAGTTTTGAAACGTTACAGATATGAAACATTACAAACAATAAGTGGAAACGGCTTATATTGATCACAGATATAGTCATTAACCGTCGATATCAGGGAACTTACGGATCCTTAAAAAGTCTTAAAAGGCATTGAATTCATTCATCTAAAAACCTTAAAGGCCTTCATTGGCATTAAAATGTCTTAAATCAATTTTTCAAAAGTCTTAAAAATGTTAACACATGGTAAGTGGTATTTTATGGTTGTAATTAGTCTCAAATCTCAAAATAATTGGTAACATTCTGACATAGAGAAGTTAGTGGCGGCCATCAACGCTAAATTTCTCACCGCCTCCAGCTCCAGAGTCAGTGTTTGTTGTTTTTTTTTCCGGACTTTTTATTCATTTATTTTGAAAGGACAGCTGGAAAGAGACACAATCCAATGTTCATGTAGCAGTCACTTTACCTTGGATCACATAGGAAAGAGGGTCAAATTGTCCCTATAACCCTATGTAATAGATGTGGTGTTTGTCTTAAATTTCATTTCAAGTGGCTTTAAAAAAGTCTTAAAAAGTCTTAAATTTAACTGAGGAACCCTGTATATGGATCAAAAGGCTTGGGACAGAATCATAGGAATCAATAAATGTGCCTATAGAGTTCATTTTGGGTCATTTTATGAATGAAAACATGTGCAAAAACTATTTAAAAACTACTGCACGTGTATTTATTTTATTTCTTACTCCCATGATTCCTTGCAGGACGTCTGATTCTGCTGCTAGGCAACGTCTGTGCAGTTCATGTTCAGTACAAAATAAGAAATAAGTCACGGCCAAACTGCAGCTGGTTAGTGATCTGCACTACGGACACTAAACTAAACAACAACGTTAACCTTCCTGTCGTCCTTCTGGGTCAGATTGACCCAGTTTGTTCCCTTCCTCCATCCTTCCTTCCTTCCTTCGTTCCTTACTTTCTTCTTTCCCTTTTTTGTCCTTCCTTGAATGAATCTGTTCCCTCCCTCCATCTTTCTTTCCTTCCCCTTTCCCTTCCTTCTTTCCACAATCCTTTTTCCCTCCCTTCCTTACAGTACTTCCTTCCTTCCTTCCTTCCTTCCTCCCTCCCTCCCTCCCTTCTGACACAATTGACCCAATCTGTTCCCTCCTTCCATCTATCTTTCCTTCCTTTTCCCCTTCCTTCTTTCCTCCCATCTTTCCCTTTGTCCTTCCTTCCTTCTTTCCCTTCCTTCCTTCCTTCTTTCCCTTCCTTCCTTCCTTCCTTCCTTCCTTCCTTCCCCCTCACTTCTTCTTTCTTCCTCTTTTGATCCAATTGACCTGATCTATTCCCTCCCTCCATCTTTCTTTCCTTCCCCTTTCCCTTCCTTCTTTCCACAATCCTTTTTCCCTCCCTTCCTTACAGTACTTCCTTCCTTCCTTCCTTCCTCCCTCCCTCCCTTCTGACACAATTGACCCAATCTGTTCCCTCCTTCCATCTATCTTTCCTTCCTTTTCCCTTCCTTCTTTCCTCCCATCTTTCCCTTTGTCCTTCCTTCCTTCTTTCCCTTCCTTCCTTCCTTCTTTCCCTTCCTTCCTTCCTTCCTTCCCCCTCACTTCTTCTTTCTTCCTCTTTTGATCCAATTGACCTGATCTATTCCCTCCCTCCATCTTTCTTTCCTTCCTTTTTCCCTTCCTTCCTTCCTTCCTTCCTTCACTTCTTCGTCCTTCCTTGAATGAATCTGTTCCCTCCCTCTATCTTTCTTTCCTTCCTTTCCCCTTCCTTCTTTCCACAATCTTTTCCCCTCCCTTCCTTACAGTACTTCCTCCCTTCCTTCCTTCCTTCTCCCTCCCTTTGTCCTTCCTTCCTTCCTTCCCTTCTGACCCAATCTGTTCCCTCCTTCCATCTAACTTTCCGCCTATCTTTCCCTTCCTTCCTTCCTTGACCCAGGAGGACAACAGAAGGGGTTAAAGGCAGTAGCTCTACATTACTGTGCTGTATTGTGTAGCTACAGTGTTTGAGTTGTGTCTGTGTAGTCATTAAACTTTCACGGTGCCTCTTGAAAAGCATTTTAAACGACTGGACCATGTTTGAAACATTAAATAAAACAGCTGAAGCTCCGTTTCCTCACATTTGTCTCATTGAACAACTCTACAAATGGCATTTAGATGGAGTTCTGCATAAAAAATGAAGTGAAATAATTTAAAAAATCAGTTATAATAGTCAACCGCTTATAGTGCTCACACTGACTCTGGACCCACGTGATCACTAGAAGCCGTCTCCAATGTGTATACAGTATATATTTAAGCAATATCACACGAGAGGTCGTGCTGTTGTACTGTATTGAGAGTGAGGAGTTGTCGTCACAGCTCAGAGCCCCACCCCCCTTCTCCGCCATGATGGAAGGATTCCGGTGGCAAAAGCCTTACTAGTCTATGGGCAAAACAAAATCGTCTACTCCGTAATTTACTGTTTTACAATGCCTGGAAATCACTGCTGTGTTAAAAACTGCTCCAGTGATTTACTTTCTCCTTATTCTTTCTTGTAATTTGTTGATCTGTTGGCGCAAAAAAGAGCTAGAATTTAGTCCGTCTCTGTGCTGTTCTGATGACGTTGCCCCTGGCAACCGATAGCGTCTCCTTCCATCATGGCACGTGACTCCTCACTCTCAATATCAGCACGGCTGTGATTGGGTCAGATAATCCCACCGTGCTGATATACAGTACAACAGCACGACCTCCAGTGTGATATTGCTTTTATACAACAGTGCTACGTGCGCATTTTAGAACAGTAATAAACTACAAGAGATTATGATTTGTTTGTTTATTTAATCATTTATTTGGCTCCGCCAACAGAAATAGTTCTGCAACTGGAAGGGAGACAAGGCTGTTGCCAGGCAACACATAAACATTTCATACTAGCTTGCTACTAGCTACAAGCTTTTCCACCGAGCTGCTTCCAGTGCTGGTTCTGGTTCTGAGCCCGTGTCTGATCAGCACCGGAGCAACAGGACCAGCGTGAAGACACAGAGACGTTATCGATACCGTATTACATTTGTTTATCTGCTATGTAATCAATATAAACACAGTTGAAGCTAAGTAGCTGAGCTACGTGGCTAACAACAGCTAACGCTAATATCAAAACACATCACCGTCAAAACGTAGTTGCCCCCGCGGCGATTTTTTTCCAACCGTGTTTAGTAGAGATTTATCTCCAATTAGACGGACCAGGTCAGGTCCAGGTTTTAATGTTCAGGTTTCTAACTGTAGCAGCAGCAGAGAGACGGGGCAGCTCCTGTATGGGGAGCCTGGCTCTGACTTAGCTCCTGTCCAGCTGAACAGCGGAGTGATTATGTCTGTGAAAAGTCCCAGTGCTGTTATACTGTATATCAGCACTATGGAACGTCTCTTGTCCAATCAAATTGCTCGGTTGGGACCGGTCGGAACTAACTGTTGTATAAATATACAATATATATATATTTATAAACATTGTACCTTGTATCTGTGTGGTTGTAAAAGTCTGTTTTCCTCCTCAGATGCGACGGGCGTCCTGCAGGTCAGAGCTCTGAAGGATTACTGGAACATCCACGACCCCACCGCACTCAACATCCGCGCCGGTGACGTCATCACGGTGAGACAGACAGACAGACAGACAGACAGACAGACAGACAGACAGACAGACAGACAGACAGACAGACAGACAGACAGACAGAGGGACAGACAGACAGACAGACAGACAGACAGACAGACAGACAGACAGACAGACAGAGAGACAGACAGACAGAGAGACAGACAGACAGACAGAGAGACAGACAGACAGACAGACAGACAGACAGACAGACAGACAGACAGACAGAGGGACAGACAGACAGACAGACAGACAGACAGACAGACAGACAGACAGACAGACAGACAGACAGACAGACAGACAGACAGACAGACAGACAGACAGACAGACAGACAGACAGACAGACAGACAGACTTCCTGTCAGTGAGTCAGGTTCAGGTCTCGACCTGCGTGGAGCCGGTTCATGTTCAGACAGAAGAATCCAGACTCACATAAAAACCCCTGAACACACCACGACCTCACAGGTTGTGTTGTCGCTCAGTGTAGTTTCAGTTTCTGTTTGTGTTGTGGTGAAACTTAAAGGACGATTCCAGGTAAATCCAACCTGAGGCTCTAGTTTCTAATATTTCAGCTCTAACAGAATGAATGTTTAGATTTTATTTTTACTGTCTCCTGTCCTGCAGTAGTTCTGTCTGTCCCTGCGTCGCCACGGCAGCGTAGAATGGGAGCAGACAGATCTTATGCTGCGTTCATATAACAACTCGGAGGTCGGAAATCCCAACTCGAAAATTTCCGACTTCAGACATCATTGCATTCACGCTGCAGGAACTCGGGAGAAAAAAAACATGGATACCTGAAGGAAGTTTGTCGTATTATTGTGGCTCATCGCTGAATATGAAAAATCAATGCAGCAGTAAATGATGTTTATTCTGGAGGAGAGGAGACGCTGCAGATGAGTGCACATATAATGTTACAGCCTTGATAACAGTTAAACCTTATTTCTGTCACATATTTCACACCAAACAACAATCACAGTTTAATATAAACGTATTTCATATAGGCTACTGCAATAATACACAAAAATATGCATTCAAACCTCAACAAAGAACTTAAAATGTCTAAATTCTAACCGTTTAAGACGAGGGCTGCCATGTTTTGATGTTGTCGTGACGTCAAGTCGGAAAGTCGGAGCTCTGATATGATACCCGAGTTCCCGACCTGTAATTTCCGAGTTCGACGCCGTTCAATTCATTTCTTACAACTCGGAGCTCGTTTTTTTCCGACTTCCGAGTTGTCTTGAACGCAGCATTAGACTGTTTAGCCTGTTTGCCAACTCTTTATTTATAGATAATTTTCATCTTTTAATACAAAAGGTAAAACAAAGGACAAATACAAAACACTGAACACTTAAGGTCTGGGGTCAGTCTCACTCGTCGGCCGTTACTGCCAACGTGTTCCCCCCAGGTCTTTCTGGGGTCAGATTGAGTCGTTTGTTTTAGGACATGACGTTGCTTTACAAAAATCACTCCCGTTTGTTTTATCAACAGAGGAATATCAACTCTCTCTGCTACGAACACGTTGAGTCTCTGAGTCGATACAGTTTTCCTCTGTTGATAAAACAGACGCAGCTTCAGACCTGTAAACAAACTGAGACGTCAACGTGACTCTCAGTCAGACTTTGTGTTACAGCTCCGTTCACAAACATGTCGTCTTTCTTGAAATGCAACAACATGCACCGATAATTAAAGGTAATATACTGTATATATAGTATATAAATATAAGGAATATAAATGTTGAACTGTCCCTTTAAAGGTGAAATCTTCAGATTCTTTTAGACCTAAAATAAACTGAAACCAGAGCTTCAGGTTGAGTTTGTGTCTGATGAAGAGTTGAAAGTGAAAGATGTTGAGACGTTAGTGAGTGAGCAGCGCCGCCCGGTGGTCGCCGTGGGAAACGCTCATCAGCATGAGGTCATCACAGTGGAGTGATCTGAACATGGGATGTTTGTGATGTGATATTTTAAACAGTCTAACTAACCTGATCCGGTCTGGTCTGGCTGTTTGAATAAATTAAACAAAAAAAGCAAATCTACAGAACATTAGTCAAATACATTGTGAATATGTTTCCATTATATTATCCAGTAGTTGGGAAAAGTTCTTCAATTGTGGAATATTATCAAAAGTTAACTTTATTTACTTTATCACTGAGTGTTGAAAAATTAGGTACAAAATATAAATGAATAAATGTTTCTATATGTTACATTATAAATGTTGTTTATTTGACCCGTTTGAATTTAATTTATATCCCATTTTATTCCAAACGTCTGGGATCAGATTAATCCTGTTGTTCTGGATCAAAGTTAAATCCTGATCCGACTAAAAAGTTCTGAACAACACAAACTGAGGTTTGATCCAGATTAAAACCAGATCACGTGATCTGATCTGGTCTAAGGATCTGGTTTTAGTTGTTTTTTTTTTTTTAATGACTTCTTTATTGGAAGCAATTTCACAGGTAGCAACATGACAGAACAATGTGACAGAGAGACTTCCAGTGTTTTATCCCTCCCACAATCCCACCCAATACCAACAGTAGAGAATACAAACAACAAATACATTAATAAGGAAAATGATAAACTAAACAAGTAAATGAAATAAAAATGTTAAAAAACAACAATAAATAAATAAAAATCCCCCCCCCAGGTGTTGGAGCAGCACGTGGACGGCCGGTGGAAGGGACACATCCACGACAGCCCCCGAGGGATGGACCGGGTCGGCTTCTTCCCTCCGTCCATCGTGGAGGTGATCAGCCGGAGGAACGGTCAGTCTGTCCTGTCTGTCTCTTAACTCTATAACCCCTCCTCACCCCTCACCCCTCGCCCCCCCTCTAATCCCTCACCCCCCCTCCCCAGCTCTCTCTCTCTGAGCTCTGATCCTGTCGGTTCCTCCTGAAGCCGTCCAGATGTCTTGGTTTCAAACAGCAGAGAATCAGTTTTTGGTTCTCTGTTGTTGGGACTATTTTCTGCAGCGGAGGGACGGACGGAGACGCTCTGGTAGTTTTAATGTTTGTTTCCAGGAGGTAGTGTTGTCGTAGTAACTAGATATGCAGCTTGTCCCTCGGCGAGTCCTGTGTCCTGTTGGACTGACGCGGACCGTTTACGCGCCTGAGCCTGAGCTACAGTCGAACTAGTTGAAGGATAAAAGTAACGACTACATGACTTCCTGTTGGTGTTGAGCCAGATCTACCACCTTAACTCTGTTCTGACTTCATGTTTCTGATGCGCTCTGAGAGAAGTTGTTACTTTACTTTTTACTTTATTTGTTTATTTGAATGGGACAGTGCACATTAATGGACATAAAAACATGTAAATGTGCCGGATTATAGCAAGGTGCTCATTTCTGTCCAGAGTCCCATAAACATAAAAACAGTTCAGTAACAGTATAATAATAATGTAGACGAGTTGAAGCTCAGTGGAGCTTAAATACAGGAAAGTTTGAATGAATCAATGAATGAATGAATTTATTTTGTGTCTAAAATGAAAAAAAAAAAAATATATATATATATATATACACACACACATATACTGTATAATATAAGAACAAAAAATAGTAATATAAGCATCATCACATCATAATATACACAATTTTAAAAAAGGAGTGGGAAGAAGAATGGACTTTTTTTATGGTTTATATATCTATCTATCTACTACATCTTTATCCATATCAGTATACTTTATATACTACATAATAAACATATTTACCACACCCATTAAAATATATAGACCTACCTAACCTAACATAAATATCCATATCAACTTATAACATCCCATATGTTTAGCAATTTATTTTTATCCCTCATCTTCCATAAACATTTAGAAATACATTTTTGATGTGATTGTTTTTGTTTTGTTGTTTTTATCGTGTTGTCATGGAATAAGTATCGAGAATCGTGGAAATTTCCTGGTGTTGCAATCGACGACTGAAACTCTGGTGTGGTGCCAAGCCTAACAGGAAGTGATGTAATCTAGAAGCATATATATATACTGACTAGATGCCGCGTTCCCAGGCAGCTCTATTGAGTGGAATATGTCAATGCGGCGGCCATCTTGGTCAGGGGGAAGCCGTGTCTACTTCCTGCACTAGTCAACAGAGGCAGACGTCTATCAACCATTACAATCGCCATAACTCACCGAATATTCAACCGATTTTCAAGCCGTTTGGTTTATTATAAATGTAAGACATAGATCTATGATACAACAAAAAAAAAAGGGATTTTTGTAGAATTTTTTTAAAATGTAGGCTATTAAACATACACTTACATACTCACACACACACCCACATGCATAAATACACTGAAATGTGTTCTACAGGGTCTGACTGGTCTGACTGCTGGTCAGACGTTTATATGTCTATGGTCAGAAACCCCGGACCAAGATGGCGGCCGTGTTGACGTACGCTGAGAAGCAGAACGCGGCATCTAGTCAGTATATCTATGATCTAGAAGAAGCTCCGCCTCCAGGAACTAACGCACCTGCTTCCAGACCCCCTCCCCTCCCTCTCCTGCTTCCATCTCTCCATCCTCACTCATAACGACTGACCCCCCACCTCTAAACCTCTAACCATCAGCTTGCCCCCCCCCCTACCCCCCCCCTCCAGGCGCCACCCTGTCCCGCCACGCCTCGCTGCCCCCCCAGCGCCAGCAGCAGCTCTCCAGACCCCCCCTCTCCTCCAGCCTCAGCTCCGCCCCCCACACCGACGACTCCTACTCCCTCTACGCCCCCCCCACCCACGTGGTGCTGCCGCTGGCCAACGGGCTGGCCGCCGGCACAGGTACACACACACACACACACACACACACACACACACACACACACACACACACACACTCTGTGTCGTTCTGTCTCTTCACTGATTAATGAACTAATCGTTTAATCAATAATCAGCTGATCAGCAGCTCGTTGCACAAAACGCCTCAAATATTCTGACTCAGGTTTCATTTCTCCTGAACTTAAAGGGATAGTTCACCCAAAATTCAAATTTCACTCATTACTCCCCCTCATGTGGACTAAGGGCTGGGAGAAGTTTCAGAGTCCTCCGTGGCTTCTCTGAGTTACAGGGGGTCTCGGCGTAGCAGTGCATGTCCATATGACGGTTGAGAACGGAGCTCACTTTTCTTCGTCCAAAAAACATCCAAATATACTGCCATTACCATACTGCTCGTCTGTAATGTCCCTCTTGTATTGAAGCCCCAACATGAGAAATTGTTCCGAAAAAAATTAAATAAGTCTATGTTTTAAGCTTGTTTGTAGCGGAAGCTCCCAGCACTGCTCTTCCTGGTCCGTCCAAATCTTGCGCGATTTGCACCGATTTGCGCAAAACGCGCGAGATTTGGACGGTGAGTAGATAATGAGTGAAATTCGAATTTTGGGTGAACTATCCCTTTAAGATTCCTTCAGTTTTCCTCAGTTAAAGAGACGGAGAGTCGATCCAGGGCTGAAGTTCATCAAAAGAACAACTCTGTCTGGCTGCTGGTGGCTCCATAGACAGCAGTGTTTTTTCTATCTGGCTGTCTGTGGGGCAACTTACACAGGAATATCCCTTTAAGAGATTTTTACAGCAGTGAGGGACATTTTACAGCAGTGAAGCCGCCGTTTCCATGGCGACGGTGAGTTCGCTGCCATCGGGTCGTCCCTGTTGCAGATTATTTCAGGTGTTTTGTGCAACTGGAAGAAGAAGAAACGTTGATGAATGATGTTGTTTAGTCATTAGAGGCTGTTACAGGTGTGACAGGTGAGAAACTCCCCCCCCCCCTCCTACCCCTCCTACCCCCCTCCCTGACAGAAGCAGCTCCCTCAGAGTCTCTGTGTCTGATAGGTCTGTCTCTGTCTCCGAGCCGTCTGTCTCAGTCCGGCTGTCCCTTCGAGGACATCTGGGTTCTCAGGGACTCGTGTCATGGTAAGAGCCCCCCCGTTGCCCCCCCCTCGCCCCCCCTCCTGCCCCCCTCCCTGGCTGTTCTGAAGCTGCATCGCCCCCCCCCCGCTCAGTGGACCCCCCCCACACCAAGACCACGATCACCGACCGCCGCGCTGCCTCACCTTTTGAAAGCAGGTAGTTGTAGCTGTAAACAGGAAGGAGCTCTCTGATTGGCCCGGAGAAACAACAGTGAATAGTAGAGAGCCTAAGCGGAAGCAGGAAGTAACGTCGCCATGGGACCTCAACTCGGAAAAAGTCTCCATGTAAGTGAACGGGAGTCAAAGTTTTATTTCGTGATCCGATTGAATTGTGCCATGAGAAAAAAATATGTCTTGTTAACATCACGTTTCATCCGAAAAAATCAGCAGTTTATCGTAAAACGGCAACAGAAGAATGTATTTAGTGTGACGATGCTCTACGGACTACAGATCTGCAGTATGCAGTATACGAGTTTCCCAGAATGCATTTCACGGCAACCGGTAGCAGTAGCTGTAAAACAGGCTAAAAGCTGTTTTATTTCTCGCTCTAGCGCTGTTATTATGTAACTTTATTAAGTTTTAATATTTTTTCATGTGAGAAAGTAACTGTTTAGATCCAAATATACGGCCAGTTTATCCAAACGACGGCTGTTTAGAAGTTTGCTCCGATGTTTTTCGGAGAAGTGAAGCTCCGCAGCGACCGGGACATCACAGAGACAGCAGCCGGTCTGCAGAGCTGCTCGGCCGGCCAACCTCCGTCCTCATCCCGGGGGAGAAAACCATCGCTAATTAACTTACCCACAGGTTTGTAGAGGTTTACCACCGGCTGGTTAAATTATTTTTAGGAGATAAATGTCGGTCTCATTAATGAAATCTAACAATTGTGGCAGTAGCATTAGTTTGTTTGAATGTAAAGTGAAGCTTCTTGTGTGTATTGGACAGAAGAGCAGCGCTGCCTCGGGGCTCTGGAGCCTAACATTACGTACAGAAATCACCACATTTACAAAAAATAAATACATATTTTACAATGAACCGATCAGTCTGCATTAAGTTTTATTTTCATAAACTATAGTTACGGTACAAGGCCTCACTACCATCTTTGGTTACGGTTAGACGTCAGGGGCGCATTGCATTGTGGGATACAGTACGCAATGTAGACTGGTCAGATGCATACTGGAAATATTTTCCGAATCAGTACGACATCCGGGAACTTTTATACTGCAGATTTTGCTTTTGTTCGCATACTGCATACTACATACTACATACTACATTTTGGCCAAATCAGTACGTACTAGCAGTATAGTATGCGGTTTCGAATAAAGCCTTTTTCCGAGTTGAGGTCCCATGTTACTTCCTGCTTCTGCTTAGGCTCTCTATGACAAATGTACTAGAGGTCGGCCATCTTGGTGTGTGGGGTCCAAATGCTCTGGCTGTGCTTCAGGCCCCGCCCACAGCCGAGCTCAGCGACCGCTCTCTCTGGATGTCGTCATGGAGCCGTCCGTCGCCTCCGACATGAGTTTGTTTGAATCCTGCTTTTCTTTGTTTGTTGCTGTGGATCAATAAAGTTTTAGTACAAACTGTCTTCAAGTCTCAAAGTGGCGGCGAGCGGGTGGTTTTTACAGAGCGAAGCAGGAAACTGAAACTTCCCTGAGTTCAGTGAACGCCTCTGAAGGATGAACTCACTGTGCTGCTCCGTCTGATGCTACGTGACTGTTGTTGTGTTGTTAATGGATCTGCCTGCAGCTCTGCCCCCCCCCCCCCCCCCCCCCCCCTCCGCTGCCACAGCAAAGCTTTTATACCAGAAACCTGCATCCTGCCCCCCCCCCCCTCCACCCCCGCCCCCACAGTGCAGCAGATAACTGCAGTCATATTTATTAAATGTGGATACAAGCACCAGCTCAGTTTACTTCCTCCTTCATCATCACTGAGACTTTCAAGATGGCCGCCGTTCGTATTTCACACTCAGTCCGATGAGTTTGTGTCACATATAAAACACAGTTTAATTAAAAACTTCTGATTTGACAAACACACAAACCTTAACGTGAACAGGCTAACTGGGTAGCATGAGGCTAACTTAGTCTAGAACAAGTGCTTCGTTGTTGTGAGTCATATAAAAAAAAAAAACTTTCATCATGGTAAAATTAAGTGTTTCCAGGGACGCAATAAAGCGAGGGACCGGAGTCTGATTAACGAATTTCCTTTATTTGCTTCCCGATAGAACGAATCTCTTTATTGTTTACAACTACTTCCGGGTAGAAAACCAGCATTCGAACAATAGTGACGGACGAGAATTTTGCTATATCTCATTTTTCACGTCACTATATCGCCGTTTAGACTAATCTGATGTTTGTAAAGTCTATGAAACCAATGATTAGACAAACATTACTATTTATGTGTGCCCATTTTTGTAATTAGTCATGGTTATCATAGATTAGCCGGGCTAACGGTTAGCTACCTGTTTAACTTTAATAACTCAGTGACTCAATAAACGCTCCATGAAAAAATATTTTCTCCAGCGGATATCTGAGTTCCAACATGACTGAGCTAACTGGAGTAGTTTCATGTCGTGTCCCACAACGGGAGGGTTTTAAAGGTGTACAGAAAAGAAAACTGAATTTGAGCCCACTCTGGATCATAAAATTAATGTGATAACTCATCTTTCAGACGATGTAGGCCAAACTTTGTGCAAAATTCTATTTTTGAGTAAATCCAGGATGAAAGTGTGTATTTTTTTTTTCGCATTGGATAACGCAGGCGCACGGATTGTACGTCAGCCTGTACACGATTCACCAGCCACTGATATTGGATCCGTAATCCGTCATTCAAACGTCTGAGACACGCACACACACACGGAGCTCGGTCTCGCCCCAAGCTTTGAATATCCCGCCCGCTCGAAAACGACCAATCAAATTCGTTTTCCTTACTCGGGTAAACTCGTGTTGCAGCTCGTGACAACTCGGCGCGACAAACAGGACAAACGGCCATTTCTGTACACCTTTAACAGCTGACGCCCTGCTGTTAGCTTAGCTACCGTTAGCTTAGCTACTGCCGTTAGCTTAGCAAGGCGATTCGGCCTATTGATGCAGATTTAATGAAGGCGTGGGTTGTTAACGTCTGAAGGGACATCGGGCCGTATTTCAAAGTAAAACAACATTTGGATTAAACTGATTTGAATTAAGTTAGCCGGTATTAGCTGCAACTGCTAATATGTGACGGCGTTGAATCTTCCCGCCCCGAGTGACGATGTAAGCAAAGATGGCGACGCTGTGAATATGGCTAATGAGCTGAGTTTGTTTGGTTTATTAGAACGTCACTATCATATGATTCACATGTTATTGATCATATTGCTCATATTAGCTTAGCATTAGCCTTTAGCTGCAACAGTTTCGGGACAGGGACGGCGGCCATCTTGAATGTTTGAGCATCACATGTTCCATCAGAGGAGGGTTTTTAACATGTTTAACATTTGTATCCACATTTTGTCGGCTTGTTGGCCCCGCCCACAAAGAGCATCTGCTGCTTCCTCAGCCCGACGCCGGCGCCCTGCCCCCCCCCCCTCCACCGCCACCATCCACGTCTCTGTTGCCATGACGCCCTGACCTCACTGCTGTCCTTGTTGTTGTGTGTTGTCCTTGTCGTTGTGTGTTGTTGCTGCAGCAGGAGACAGGAACAGCGTGGGCAGCACCGGCAGCGTGGGCAGCACCCGCAGCGCCGGCAGCGGACAGAGCACCGAGAGCAACAGCGCCCCCAACGGGCTGCAGCACCACGCCGGACACCATGACAACGCCAGCAAGGTACACAAACACAACCACACTGATGCAGAGTTCCAGACTAACACTTGTTACTAGGTAGCCTCGTAAACCAGCCTCTCCCGGAAATGCATTTCATTTCATTTCTAACCCTAACCTGATGTGACGAAAGAATTTCCGGCAAGGGATTAATAAAGTATATTCTATTCTATTCTATTCTATCTATTTCACAGGGAGAGTCTGGCCTCATTCCCCCTGTAAGCGTTTGGGGTGGGCGGGAGCTGGGTGGGAGTAGTAGCGTTGACAGACAACCCCATTCAGCCAATCAGCAAGTTGGTATCATATCAAACTTTTGCCGAATCCAGTTGGAAGAACAGCAAAAACGTCTTTTCCTTCAAGAAACTCAACAAGCGCCGACTCTTGCTCTTGTCTAACTGCTGTAATGGATGGTTGATGGTGTTTCAGCTGTTTTTAGGCTGCTACTCCTAGATTATAGCTCCGCCATGTTGGTTGTGGTAAGAGTCGCGCAGTGTAGTGACGTTATCATCCGGGGCTTTGCACCAGTCGGTCCCTGATTGGCCAACGTGCTGTGTCAATCACAGAAATCTGAGCGGCAACGCTGATTGGCTCGGCCTTCTGAGGGTTTCAGGCCATGAATGAGGCCAGATCCTCCCTCAGAAATGAAATGAAATGAAATGCATTTCTTGGAGAGGCTGGTTTACGAGGCTAAAGAACAGTTCCCCCCTCACTTAGAATTGTAGGGGTGCACGAGTTGTAAAATCCTGTCATGCTGCAGCGTACATCCTCATCTCGCATTGTTTATTTGTTTCTGCGATAACAACAAAGATAAACATGGTGCAGACTCTACAGTTTGTTGATGGTGATGATGTCGTTGATGATGTGGTTGTCTAGGCGACGCCCCCTGCTGCTGACGCTGGACACCCAGACCTCAGCAAACAGCCTGATCATCCTGCAGGTATTTCAGCTTTTCATCATCTAACACATATTTACCTGGGGGAGGTGGGTTGTAAAGTGGGGGGGGTAAGGGGGGGTAAAGTGGGGGGTTTCTGCCCCTGAGTTCACCTGTGGATCTGTGGTGTGATGTCACACAGGTGGGACTCCTCGCAGGCAGACGGTGACGGTGCAGCGACCGGCCGAGCAGAGCTTCTCCCAGCAGTTTGTCCGACCGCAGCAGCTGCTGGAGGGGAAGGTGAAGAGCGTCGCACACACACACACTCACACACACACACACACACACACACACACACACACACACACACACTCACTCACACACTGAGCTGACGGTGTGTGTGTGTGTGTGTGTGTGTGTGTGTGTGCTGCAGGACGCGGAGGCCATCTACCAGTGGCTCAGTGAGTTCCAGTTGGAGCAGTACACGGGGAACTTCATCAACGCCGGCTACGACGTCCCGACCATCAGCAGGATGACGCCCGAGGTGACGCTTCACTCTGACTCTGACTCGTCTCAAGAGTCTGAACCTTGTTTTTGAGGATCAGTTTGTGTGTTAATTAGGCCTGTAACGATACACCAAAGTCACGATCTCGATTTCTGACCCACGGTTCGATACACGATTCGATTGACTTCAAATTTTTTAAGGTTAAAAAAAGAAGAGATTTTGGTAGCAAAATAGTCGACCAAGCACTGGTCGACCAAAAAAACATTAGCCGACCAAAATCTCATTGGTCCATTGGTCGCAGGAAAAAACAAACAAACATTTGGAGCCGTGTTTTGTCAAAATTAAGTCAAAATCAATATGACTGAACTGTAGATGAAAGGCTATAGGGCTTTTAATTTGAAGGGCCAGATACAGGAAGTCGTGACACGCACTGCTGTCAGTTTTGTTGTTGTTATTAGGGTCCGGGTAGCATCAGCTGCCAGGACCCTATTGTTTTTCTCAGTGTTCTTCTTTCTTCTTCCTAGGAAGTCCTACTTCCCATGCATAATCAGTGAAAAAAACTTTCAGAAATGTTCGACCCCATGCCAGATTTACTCAATTCCAAGTGCCATGTGCCCCCCCCGCCAACGGCGGAACGTGTCCGACGGGGGGGTGTCGCCAGCGTCGCCAGCCCTAATTATAACAATAATAAATTAAAAACAAAGAAACTATTGTCTTTTCTCAAACAAAATACTGTTTAAAAAATAAACAGAACTTAACTCCATTGTGGAGACTATTTAAGTTTAGGAAACAGACTGTTTCATATCCCAGGGGGCAAAGCAAAAGAACAGACACGGAGCGTTGAATGGGTGTGTCGCGGTTCTGCCATTTCATTGGCGACACAGGTTCGTGTCTTAGAGTCTCGCGGTTTCGGTTTCGACACGTGTATCGTTACAGGCCTCGTGTTAATGTAAACATGAGGATATCAGCTGATCGGTCTCATTGATCTGCTTCAGGACCTGACGGCCATCGGCGTCACCAAACCTGGACACCGCAAGAAAATCTCCATGGAGATCAACAACCTGAACATCCCAGAGTGGCTGCCGGAGTACATCCCGGTAAGACTCGCCAGTCCAAACACTGTGTCACCGTGGCAACAGCAGCAACCTCACCTCCCTCCCTCCCTCTCCCTCTCTCCCCCTCAGTCGGACCTGGGCGAGTGGCTCAGCTGCATCGCTCTGCCTCAGTACCACAAGAAGCTGTCGGAGAACGGCTACGACTCCATCACCATCGTCAAAGACCTGACCTGGGAGGACCTGCAGGAGATCGGCATCACCAAGCTGGGTGAGGACACACACACACACACACACACACAGCGCAGTAGGCAGTGTTGGGCAAGTTACATCCAAAATATAATACATTTTATAAAAGGGAAAGGTGAAATCCGGCGATCTGATTGGTTGTTAGCCGTGGTATAATGAGCATATACCACGGCTACTATTCTAAAGCCTTATCACAGCGTAGGCTATCACTCCGCCTCAGGCACGTATGACTGGTATGAATGGAAGTTGTTGTCATGTATCCATGACAACGGACTGTTGCAGTCCGTAGCAAAAGAGAGTCGATGTTTTTACGATGTTAAAGCAGAACTATGCAGGATTTGGGCTGTAATTATTGTGGCTCAGAGTCACTGTGATGGTTGAGTGACCTGTTATGAAGTGAATGGGGTCTAGGCCAATGCGCTCACCCCCCCCCACTGGCTGAAAACCGCACTTGCAAGATCAGTCGTCCGTCTCGGTGTTACAAATCTCGTCAATGGATAGAAGTATCGCGAGAAACTGCCTTACGGCAGTACGAGATAAGAACGCATATGACGTCATGCATGTCACGAATCGTGATTGGTTTGAGTTCGGAAAGTCGGAGGAAACCATGGAAACATGAAATGTTTACTGATGAAGTTCAGCTTGTGGCTAACAGGGAGCTAATGCTAACACAGATACACACACCATGGGTCTTTTATAAGATAATGTAATACATCATGACACACACACACACACCTTCGCGTTTTGGAACCTTTATTCCTGTGTGTGTATGTCTGTGTCTTTGTGCCTGTGTGTGGCTGTATTAGCGTTAGCGCCGTGTTAGCATTAGCTCCGTGTTAGCATAGCGTTAGCTCGGTGTTAGCATTAGCTCCGTGTTAGCATAGCGTTAGCTCGGTGTTAGCATTAGCTCGGTGTTAGCATTAGCGCCGTGTTAGCGTTAGCTCGGTGTTAGCAGGGCTTAGCAAACAGCAGTAAACACAAGCACGTGTAGGGGGGGTGGAGGAGGTGGCGGCGGCGAGTTTTTTTTTTTTTTTTTACGACAGTGACATGTGCCTACCAGAACTGTGGGGGAGCTCCGGAGAGGGAAAAAAAGAGAAACCAACGAAGGAGCGAGCTATTTCCGGCCGAGCTGCATAGTTCTGCTTTAAAGCAGTACTAAAGAACTTTCAGTTTTGGTTGAGTTTGGCGGCGCCTGTGGACCAAAGCGGTAGTGTTTTGCCTGAAGGAAGACTCCATTTCCCATGAACACTAGCGTGAAGCCCTGTAAATATCCTGCATTAAAATTAACAGAAGACATCAAAACTAAGTTTCTGTTTCCAGTGGATCATTTCAAAGTGAAAACACAAACATAATCCATTGCTAAAGTGCCGTTTTGCCTGTTCCCTCCTTGTTGTGACTCGCAAAAGTGAAAGTAAAGTGAGAGCCGGGTTCCTACCATGCTCCTCAAAGCTGCTTAGTGCCAGAGAAAGAGATACAGACCATAATGATACAGACCCCCTCAGGCCATGACAGAGGTGTCATTCAACTTGTTGTAAGTCGATGTATCATCACAAACGTTATGAAAATATTTTATGAAGGTTGAAAAGTTACTTAGTGCTGGTTTAAAAAACGGACTAAAGTAGTGTAATTGACATGTTGAAGGTGAACTTTCACCTCCAGAGGGTTAACAATGGTAGAGGGGACTGAGACCAGATGTAGAGCTACTTGGAGCTAACGTCTGGACAGCTGGGACTGCCGTCATCCACTGGTCTCTGCCTGCACTACATGTATACATTGTTTACGTTGTGTGTGAAATTTGGTGCGCGCTTGTGTCTTTTCTATAGCACACGTTTGCCCCGGCGCACATTTGTAAAAAATAAGAGGAAAAAAAATAGAAGCGCGGCGGCAGAAGTAACGGAATGGAAATATTGTAGCCTGTGACCACAGCTGGCCATAGCGGTCTATACCAGCTGCAATACGACCGCTATGGCCGTCTGAGAAATAAATGATCAGAAATCAACTGTGTTTCATTTTGATAATTTAAAGCTTCAGAAGCCATCGAACACACATAACACATTTGATTGACAGAGGAGGTCCCGGTGCCAAATCTAGTTCTGGCAGGATCCGGCACAAATTAAGCACTGGTTATATCTATGATCTATGTATATATATTCATTATACATTTCTGGCCATATCTATATATGTACATCTGGCCTCATAACATTATGATTTCCCTTCATGAAGTTTTGTATTGATTTGGTAAAACTTGTTGCAAATGTTACATAACAGATTTGGTTGGAGTGCCCTCTAGTGGACGCGGGACGTAGGCCTAATAATCAGCTGGTGTCGTGTAGCCTAGAAATCTAGCTGCACCGTAGCAGCAGCAAATCTATTTGTTCTGTAGGTGGGTCTAGAAACGAGCCATAGGAACTTTTTGAGTCTCGAACACCGTTTGTGTTGACCAATCACAGTGAACTAATGCTTCTCATGTTAAAAATTCGAATACAATTCAAATATTTAACATAAGAAGCATTAGAAATTTGAATCTGATCTGAGCGGAGGATTGACAGTCTGGTGTGTTGCAGGTCACCAGAAGAAGCTGATGCTGGCGGTGAAGAAGCTGTGCGACATCCAGAGGGCGATCCTTCAGGCCGAGTCCGGTCAGGGGACGCTGCGGCGCAAAGGCCCCGGCGCCCTGCACCTGGTCGCCATCGAGCCGCCCGACTCCTCGTCAGCGGGGGAGGGGGGCTCCACCCCCCCCCACACCCCACAGATGCTGATGAGCTTCCAGGACAGCGAGCTGAGCGCCGAGCTGCAGACCGCCATGTCGTCTCACTACGGCGGCGGCTGCGAGGACGGTCTGTCCATCAAGAGCGCGGCGGCGATGTCCCAGAGCCAGGAGAGCATCGACGCCCGTTCCCGCGGCTCCGGCCGGTCCCAGGACCCCCCCACCGCCTCGGTGTCCCCCCACAGCTGGTCGCAGGAGAGTCTGGACGGCTGGGAGCAGCGGCTGCCGCCCAAACACGTTCCTCTGGGCACCGCCACCGTCTTCAAGTACCCGGCAGCGGCGGCGGCGGCGAGGCCCCGGCCGTCGGGCCCCGGCTCCCCGGCGCTGAAAGGCTTCAGCTACCTGCACTCGCACTGCGGCTCCGCGGACCTCAGCCCGCACAACGCCGCCGCCGCCGCCCCGACGCCGCCGAAGAACCGAAGAACTCAGAGCATGACTCGTTACGCGCTGTCGGACGGCGAGCCGGACGAGGACGACGAGGACGACGAGCCCGGCTCGGGGAACCTCCCGTCCTACGCCACGCTGACCCGTAAGCCGGGCCGCAGCCAGCTGAGCCGGCTGCAGTCCGGCAGCAGCGTGGAGAAGAATGGCGGTGTGGGGCGCAGCCAGTCGTTCGCCGTGCGCGCTCGCAAGAAAGGGCCGCCGCCGCCGCCGCCGAAGAGGCTGAGCTCGGTGAGCAGCACCACGAGCGGCGAGCTGAGCGACAGCAGCAGCAGCACGGCCTCGTCACCGCCGCCGCCCCCGCCGCCAGCGGGCCGCGTCGTCACCGACAGCCCGGGCAGCGTCCGGAGTATCACCGCCGCTCTGGAGGGCGCAGAGGTGAGGCCCCAGACGCCCCCCTCCCTCGGCGCCGCGGACGAGGCCGGGGCGGCGAGGAGGAGGGTGCAGAGCGAGTGCAGCGCCCCCCAGGCCAGGACGGAGCCGGACCGCGCCGTGAAGTCCGACTCGGAGGAGGAGGAGCCGAAGGGGCGGGCGGCGGCGGCGGCGGCGGCTGCGCTGGACGGCGGCTCGTCCTCCCCCCACAACAGCTCCAGCGAGTGCATCCCCTTCGCCGAGGAGGGGAACCTCACCATCAAGCAGCGGCCCAAGGCGCCGGCGCCGCCCCGGGCCGAGGCCGTGCTGGAGCCGCCGCCGCACGCCGACGTCCCCGAGTTCAACCTGAAGGAGTCGGACACGGTGAAGCGCCGGCACAAACCCAAAGACAAGGAGGGGGGGGGCTCCCCCAGCAGGGAGGGGGAGGGGGAGGGGGAGGGGCCGAGCGGCGGCGGCGGCGGTAGGCCCCCGTCCCTGAGCCAGGACGAGGTCAGTCTGAGGATCAGCGAGGGGGCGGGGCCACAGAGACCGGCCAGTCCTCACACCGGGGCCATCAAACCCCCCCTCTCCCCAAAACCCCCCGTGGTCGCCCCCAAACCGGTTCGACACAGTCTGCTGGCCGCTCAAGGTGATTATCTGATGTTTCTTATGTTAAATATTTAGATTATATTCAAATGTTTAATGTTAACGTTTGTATTAAGTTTGCAACTTGCTGTAAATGGCATAATACTTTGTTCAAAGGGATACGCCAATATTTTTTTTTTTCGTGTCTTGCCTCACTCCCGAGTCCATGACCAGGAGATAGACACCATCCTTTCCACTGTGCATGCAGTAACAAGGGAGATAGAGCCGTATCGCCCGTAATTAGCTTAGCTCAAACACTAGAAGTGTATGGGTAGTGTTAGGCTGCCTCCTACCCGAGCTGAAATCAGCAGAAGCTGATTTCATTTTAGCTCTAAACTCTGTAAATATATCACTTTATCAACATTTCACACATTTTTAGGCGAGAAAGTGGTTAGATCACTGGGCTGATGGTCCTAAGGTTGCAGGTTCAAATCTTGCCCCAACAACTTTGTTAGTGAATCATGAAACAACTGTGTGCTCTCTGTGGCCTAGTGGCAGAGTAAAGACCACTGACCATGAGCTCATGTCATACCTTTGCATGTTCATCACTACTTGCACTGTTTGTCAATGGCGTTTGCTAATTCAGCAATGGCGTTCAGCTGCTTTCAGCATTCACACGTATTTCCTTCAGGAAATACAATTTCTAGTTATATTTACACCTCTACGAGTTTATTATTACATCCTGCGTCCACTAAAGGGGCATTCCAACCAATAGCGAAGTTCGTTCTTGACACACTCACACTCCAGTTTGTTGTTGTTGGTTCTGACCTTTGACCTCCTGTCGTCTCCTCAGCAGCTGGACTCTCTCCTCCAGCTGTGACCGTCTCTGTGGTTCAGAGCGTCGCCTTCACCGCTCCGTCCTCTCCGGCCCACGGGCCCATGGCTCCAAGCTACGGGCCCCCAGCTCCAGGCCACGGGCCCCCAAGTCACGGGCCCCCAAGTCATGGACCCCCAAGTCATGGACCCCCAAGTCATGGACCCCCAAGTCACGGGCCCCCAAGTCACGGGCCCCCAAGTCATGGACCCCCAAGTCATGGACCCCCAAGTCATGGACCCCCAAGTCATGGACCCCCAAGTCACGGGCCCCCAAGTCACGGGCCCCCAAGTCATGGACCCCCAAGTCATGGACCCCCAAGTCATGGACCCCCAAGTCACGGGCCCCCAAGTCACGGGCCCCTAAGTCACGGGCCTCCAAGTCACGGGCCTCAAGGCCACGGGCCTCCAAGTCACGGGCCTCCAGGCCACGGGCCTCCAAGTCACGGGCCTCCAGGCCACGGGCCTCCAAGTCATGGACCTCCAAGTCATGGACCGCCAAGTCACGGGCCCCCAAGTCACGGGCCCCCAAGTCATGGAACTCCAAGTCACGGGCCCCCAAGTCACGGGCCTCCAAGTCACGGGCCCCCAAGTCACGGGCCTCCAAGTCACGGGCCTCCAAGTCACGGGCCCCCAAGCCATGGACCTCCAGGCCATGGGCCCCCAAGTCATGGAACTCCAAGTCACGGGCCCCCAAGTCATGGACCTCCAGGCCATGGGCCCCCAAGTCACGGGCCCCCAAGTCATGGACCCCCAAGTCATGGACCTCCAGGCCATGGAACTCCAAGTCATGGACCCCCAAGTCATGGACCCCCAAGTCACGGGCCCCCAAGTCACGGGCCCCCAAGTCACGGGCCTCCAAGTCACGGGCCTCCAAGTCACGGGCCCCCAAGTCACGGGCCCCCAAGCCATGGAACTCCAAGTCACAGACCCCCAAGTCACGGGCCTCCAAGTCATGGATCCCCAAGTCACGGGCCCCCAAGTCACGGGCCTCCAAGTCACGGGCCGCCAAGTCACGGGCCCCTAGGACACGGGCCCCCAGCCTCGACCCCGGTCCTGGCCCAGACCTCGGCCCCCCAGAGTCCGTCTCTGGCGGCGGCGAGGCCCCAGGTGTGCGTGGTGGAGGCGTCCTGCGGGACGGAGGTGGTTCAGCAGAGACTGGACCAGACCAGCACGTCTCTGGAGGCGGCGCTGAAGGCCGTGGAGAGGAAACTGGAGGACGAGTCCGACGGGTGAGAAGTTGTTAAATAAGTAGCTCTGGTGAATTAATGTTTATAAACAGTTTGTTTGGTTTTAGTCTCGATGTTTATCAGGGTTCATTTTGAAAATAAATGGAAAAGTCATGGAAACTTAAAGCGATAGTTCAACATTTTGTCAAATTGGCCCATTGCCATAACCCCTATAGTCATAGCAGTAGGTTCGTTACCTTTAATTGTCGGTGCAAGCTGTTTTTAGAACGGTGGAGCAGAGCCGTGAGCTGCTCAGAGCTACACTACGGAGGCTCATTATGGGATTTCTTGGTTTCCCTCATCAAACTCATCAAATACACAATCCAACAACTCCACAACGCTCTGGTGGACAAGTTGTGAGCTGCACATTCACCACGCTATGAGATAATAACACAACGTTACCACACAGAGTTGTTTTAGAGGGAAATACAGAGACTGTTGATGAAAAACTGTCCCTGACGGCAACGCGCATCAACGGTTTTGCATGAATTTCCCTCTAAAACAACTCTGTCTCTAAAAAAAATCTGAGCTCATGTCTGTTCTGATGATACAAGTCGGAGGTGTAAAACTCAAACATGGGGGAGCCTCCTGTTATATTTATTAGAGGGGGGGCAATATCTGACAGTACAGCTGTCAAGATGATGATTTTTTTTTTTTTTACATAGTTTAACTCCTATATTTCATGCATAATTCAGAGTTTAGGTGTCATGTGTCGTCATGGAAACTTGGCAGGAAATGAGTTGTGTCTGTTAGTTTATGTTTGTAAAGGTAAATAATATAAATGTGTGTGTGTGTGTGTGTGTGTGTGTGTGTGTGTGTGTGTGTCCAGCGGGCCGAGCACGGTGAAGGCAGCAGGAACCATCCTGGACGACATCGGCAACATGTTCGACGACCTCGCCGACCAGCTGGACGCCATGTTGGACTGAGGACGGACAAAACATGAGAGACCAGGAAGTGACACACAGGAGTGGGGGGGGGGGTCTGGTTCTGACGGACTCCAAACAAAGAGCCGATGCCGCTGTAAACCCCCCCCCCCCCCCCCCTTCTGAGGATCATCATCATCATCATTATTATTATTTCTATCCTGATTATCAACACTAACACTGTATCATCATGAAGTTTTATCTTTGTGACATCACAGAGCGGAGGACATGATGTCACTTCCTGTTTCAGTAGAGAGACTCGTTCCAGCTCCTGATTGGTCCTTTAACTCTGACATCATCATCCTCCTCCTCCTTTCAGAGCTGAATCAGACTTGAGGTTTATTAACGTGATTATTAAGATGATGATGATGCTGCTGTTGCCATGACGTCGCTCTGCAGCTGCACAGACCAGGAGCTTTTTATTATTATTGCTGTTTATTATTATTATTTGTATTATTATTTGGATCCACATGTGGATCACCAACACCTGGGTCACATGACTCAGCTGTGCGCCCGCTCTGTGATGACATCACTTCCTGCAGTCGTGTCCAATCAGGTTTTCTTAAAAGAAGAAACGGACCGGAGAAGCCGATTGGTCGGTGACAGAGACTCGGACTCAGCTGAGGGTCGTTAAGCTCCTCCTCCTGTTGCTAGGACACGTGAGCAGGAGGGGGGGTGGGGGCGGAGCCTGTCGTCATGGTGACCAGAACATTTCACTCTTTACATTTGTGATATTTAAAAACAAAAAAGAAAGAAAAAGTTTATTTTATACCAAGTGATATATTAACGTGTAGTTAGACTCCTGTGTGTGTGTGTGTGTGTGTGTGTGTGTGTGTGTGTGTGTGTGTGTGTGTGTGTTCTACAAAGGGAAGTGTGTGTGTGTGTGTGTGTGTGTCATGTGACCTGTCCGTCATAAACCTTCTGTTGTTTTCTGATTATTATCATTTTAGTCAAACTAGTATTTAATGAGAAACGTGTTGATGTCACTGGAGGAGCCAACCAAAGGCTGTACAGACTCTTCATCCTCCTCCTCTTCCTCTTTCTCCTCTTCATCCTCCTCTTTATCTTTCTCCTCCTCTTCTTATTTATCTTTCTCCTTCTTCTTCCTCCTCTTCATCCTCTTTTTTTTATCTTTCTCCTCCTTTTCTCCTCCTCTTCTTCCTCCTCCTCTTCCTCTCTTCTCCTCTTCCACTTCCTCTTTCTCGTTCTCCTCCTTTTCCTCCTCCTCCTCTTCCTCTTCTTCGTCTTCATCTTTCTCCTCCCTCTTCCTCCTCCTCTTCCCCTTTATCTTTTCCCTCCTCTTCCTCCTTCTTCTTCCTCTTCTTTATCTTTCTCCTCCTTCATCCTCCTCTTCCTCTTCTTCACCCTCTTCCTCCTCTCTTCTCTTCTCCTCTTCAACTTCCTCTTCCTCTTCCTCCTTCGTCATCCTCTTCCTTCTTCTTCATCCTCTTCCTCCTCTACTTCTTTATCTTTCTCCTCCTCTTCCTCCTTCTTCCTCCTCTTCCACTTCCTCCTCCTGTCCCTCTTTATCTTCCTCCTTTTCTTCTCTTCTTTCTCCTCCTCCTCTCCATCACTGTCTGATGTTTATTGTCGTCGTCGTCGTTGTGTCGATAAAGTTTTTGTATTTTGCAGTCTGATCCCGTTTCCTTTGTGTCTGTGGTCATGTGACCTCGGTGTGAATGAGTCGTTCTGTGTTGGATTTTCTTTATTTCTCAGTCTCAGGAAAATCCCTGCGCACCTGAACGCATCGTCCCGGCCCCAGTGTGGAGGATTTAAAGAGAAGAAGCAGAAAAAACTTTATCCATTCAGAAAAAAACTTTATTGCTATCCCAGTTCCAGTTCTTCATTCCAAGTATGAGAATATAATAAAATATAAGAATGAAAATAGAAATTAATAGTTTTTTTTCTTTTTCTTTCTTTCTGTCTTTCTTTTTTTTTTTTTACCAGTTTTGTTTCTGTTCATGTAATTTTGCACAAATTTGTTAGTTTGTTAATAAACATTGTTATTCTGTAAAACCCTCCTAATGATCAAAAATATGAATAATAATAATAATGAAATATCACCCCTTTTTGTTCAAAATATAAATATATATCCTGTCGATACTAATAAACAGAGGTGAATTATCTAAATTATATTCCTTTATAGTTTTTGCAGTTTCCTGTCATTAAATGAAACTTAAATTATATCTTGACCTTTGTCTGTGGTTTTCATGAGCGGTGGTGGTGAGGGGGCGGAGTCACAGGAAACACAGACCTCAGAGAACTGGGTTAAGAAAACAAGTTGTGGTTTTTAAAAGAAAACTAAACAGTTTCCTTCACCTCGTCCTGGTTTTATGACACAAACACATCGTGACTCTTTGTCGTCACATTGACACAAGGAACTAGTATGAAAATACAGTAATTCCAGTGTTTTAACGTGTGTGGTTTCTTTTTACGAGGTGTCTTTGAACACATCGTCTCTGCAGAAACTGACTGGAGGAAACCACAGACATATAGCTACTATGCATCTGTACACATGTGTATGGAGGAAACAGCCTGTGGAGCCACTTCCTGTGGTCACACTGTCACAGTAAAAGTACTTCCTGTAGCTGTGGTGTTGCAGCCAAGGGGGCAGTTGTCGGTCTGAGAAGTGAAGCTCACTTCCGCGTTCAAAAAACTGCAATCCCCTCGAATTCCTCTGGGGGCTGGTGTCAGAAGGGAGCATTCCCCATAGACCCCCATGTTAAAATCGCCGACTTTACATCCTCAGTAAACATGTTAAAAGCCTGGTGTCAGAACGTTTTTTCGTCTCAATCGATAGTTTCTACCCCCGCACACACTCTGAGGGGGGTGAATTTTTTTTTAACTCTACAGTTTTACTGTTATTAGGTTAAAATTCTGGCCAATTAGGGCGTGGAAACGTTGAGTGACAGGTCCGAGCAGCTCCGTGGACAGCTGCTTCGAGGCCAGTGGGCGGGTTCTCGGCCGGCCAATCCAACATGGCGCTGTTCAGGCCGCCATATTTGAGTCACAAAAACGACTCCCCAAAACCAATGGGTGACGTCACGGACGCTACGTCCATTCTTTTTACAGTCTATGGTTGCAGCACATGAACATCCTGAAGCTGAAGCAACACAGAGACAATCTATTAACACAGTAAAACTACTTCCTGTGGCCTCAGGGTCCGTGGATAAATCTCAATTTATGGATTTTATTCTGTGAGACTCAAACATGATGAAAAGTAAAATAAAGTTCAGACATGAAGCTGCTCAGTGAACCAGGAGCCTGGGAGTTGTAATCTGGACTCTTATTTTGAAAGGTAATAATGGCTGTAGGTCCATTAGTGCAGTTAAAGTAAAGTCCAGCACACACACACACACACACACACACACACACACACACACACACACACACACACACACCCCTACCTGCACTACCACGAGGAACCAGCAGGTGGTGCCATTGCACGTCATGGACACGTCACAGCGCCGCCCCCTGGGGGGTTTCCTCTCATCTAGAGCTGCACTGGGCAGGTAAACCTGAGTAGCTTAACACAGACTACACCACTGCACATATATATACAGTACAACTAATAATAATAATAACTTTATTCATATAGCACCTTTAAAAACACAAGTTCTCTCTTTTCTCTCTCTCTCTCTCTCTCAACCAAAAGGTTGGTTTGGAGGTTGAAAACTTTTGCTTATGAATAAAGTATTTACCAAATAAAATGAAGAAATGAACTAAATACTGAAGACTCCTGTTCTTCTTATTTTCATAATAACATGTAACATCTTTAAGGGAGAAGCAGTATGACATGTTTACATGGGAGAAAATATAAGAACACAATTTGACCAAAATGTCATTGTTACATTACATTCAAAAAACAGATGATTTAAAGTTGGACATGATGTACTTATACATGTCAATACAATAGACAAGTACTACTTATACATGTGTATACTGTATGTCGGTGGTGACGCAGCAGTCTGCCGGTAACGCACGTGACTACCGGGAGTTAGTTTCCAGCTCCGCCCCCTGATAGAGCAGCTGTTCTGTTCCTCCTCTACTCTGTTCACTCTGCAGCTCTGCAGTCTCTTCAATCACAGTCTGACGGACCGTCCCTGAGCCGAACCGAGCCGAGCCGAGCCGAGCTTCTCTACCTCCACCGCTGCTGCTGAGTCAGAGTCAGAGCTTATAGAGGTAAGAGACCTGAGACCTGAGACCTGAGACCCGCTGGACTCTGGTTCCTGGTCTCAGTCTGACTTCCTGCATCAGGCTGAGACCAGAGTCTGGACCAGACCAGAGCCCTGTAGTCTGTGACAGAGCTTTTCTTTTCTCTTCCTTCAGTTTTTCACCACCGCCTTTGTGTTTTTTTTTTTTTTTACTTTCCTTCCATTTTAGTTTTTCGTGCTGCTGTTGTTGTTGTTTTCTCTCGTTCTCTCAATTCTATTCAAATGTGTTTATGCATGACTCATCTCTGTCAACATCATCATTACAAGTGTTGGTGTTGACTGAATGTAGCTGCAGGCTGAATGTAGCCTACTGCATGTTGATGTTATTATCACAAGTTTATTTACCATAAGTAGATCTGACCGTGGCTGGGTTACAATGTTTGTTAGAATGTTTTTCTATGTTCATTAAAATGGAAAATCAATAAAGAAAGAAAAGAAAAAGTAATTGGATGGGGGGGGAGGGGGGTCTAGGAGAGTCCTGGGCCTCTGCAGCCTCTCATTGGTCCACTGGGCCAGGAGTTGTGTAGACAGACAACCACTGGGCAGGTCGTCGAGAGAGTTACAATAGTTACCAAGGCGAGGCAACAAAAAAAAGTTAAATAAATAAATTCAATTAAATTAATTTAGCCTAAACAAAAACCGTCCGTCCAGCGGTCCATTAGTCCATTAGTCCGGTCTGGTCCAGTCCGTGAACGCACCACCAGTCTATGGTCTACTACACACTCAGTTCTTTGTCAAAGTGGACTTGTTGTTAGAGTAGCTACAGATCCAGGAAGTTGGCTCCTGTAACCAGGTAACCAGGCAACCATGAGGTTACCAGGTAACAGCTCACCTGGTCATTAACTCATTAAAAGCTGCAGGAAGAAATCACAGCAGGACAATAACAGTCACTTCCTGTTTTACCAGTCTGAAACTTCTGTTCTGTTTATTATAGCCTAGATATTATATTATTATCATTTTATATAATATAATATAATATAATATAATATAATATTATATTATATTATATTATATTATATTATATTATATTATATTATATTATATTATATTATATTATCTCTCTCTATACACACACACACACCCACTGTACAGATATGATGTATAAAGGTTCAGGTTGTATCACAGGTCGGTTCTTTATTCTCAGAGTAGTTTTTCTTCTTCCGTCTGGAAACAGGTCGGTGTCGGCCAATCAGAGGAGAGGAGGCCCGGAGCCTCTCCTCTGATTGGCTCTAGTGGTTTTAATTGGCCACAGCTGAAACCTGTTTGTCACGTGACCAAACCACTGAACAGTCACAACCACAGACCAAACTCAGTGCTGCTTTTATCTGAAGGGAAGCTTATCACAGGCAGTTCATCACACAGTCGACTTTGTCCTGTGTGTGTGTGGGGTAGGTGTGTGTGTGTCGTAGGTGTGTGGTAGGTGTGTGTAGGTGTGTGTGTGTGGTAGGTAGGTGTGTGTGTGTGTCATAGGTGTGTAGGTGTGTGTGCCGTAGGTGTGTCTTCATACCAGAGCTTCTCCACTTGTCAAAGGTTCATTCTCTTCACGTCAACTTCTCTCCATTTACAACAGTTGTTTTTCTTCCTACGCTCCTGAACGCCTCATGTGAACAACCAGAAGACCTGCGGCTGCGTCTCGTTTTGTTTTCAGACTCTAGACCAGATACCAGCTTCAGAAAAGAGCAGTAAGAATAATAATCTGTGCTTATCAAAGACATTCTTCACAGCCTCTGGTCCTTCAGTCTGGTCTCCTCAGTGTTTATCAAGTCAATCATCTTCACATTGGTTTATTTGTTTATGGTTCCCTAAAAAAAACTCCTTCCATCATCTTTTCATTATATATTTGCATACAACTATCAATTTCACACCTACTCCACACGTAACTCATGTCACCTTAGAACCCAATACTGTTGTACCTCTCAATCACAGTTCTGTTACTTTATCGTGGGCCAAGAATATGGAATTTATTACCTGTACATCTTTTTGATTTATCTTTACAACAATTTAGGACTCAGAGCACTAAAGTCTCTCCTGTTAACCAGCCAGTACTTTCCACATGGTCTGCCTGTCTAAACTGGGATTATTTTATATTTCTTATCATATGTTTATCAGGCTTTTTGTATTGCATTGTACAATGTTAAATCATGTTAAAACATGTTTGTATTTATTATGTATGAACGGTTTTTGTACCTCACAAATGTGTCTATGCTCATCAGCTTAGAGCTGTAGTCGGAGAATGCCCCCCTACAGTACAAGCCCCTGGAGGGGTTTTTTGGCATTTCCCCTTCACATTGTCTTGGATTTTATAGCCTATGTTATATCTTTTTAAACTTTTGATATGTGAAAACAAACAAACAAACAAACAAACAAACTCTGAGGCCGGTTTCTATGGCGACGCTGCTCAGTCAGTCACATGACGGACGGAGAAAAATAAACACCAGGGCGGTTGTTCTGGACGGTCTGATGAAGTTAAAGGGATTGTTCACCCAAAATTCAAATTTCACTCATTATCTCCTCCCCTCATGTGGACTAAGGGCTGGGAGAAGTTTCAGAGTCCTCCGTGTCTTCTCTGAGTTACAGGGGGTCTCGGCGTAGCAGTGCATGTCCATATGACGGTTGTCAATGGATACCACTTTTCTTCGTCCAAAAAGACACACCAAAAAACATCCAACTACCTCCATGCTGCTCGTATGTAATGTCCGTCTTGTATTGAAGCCCCGAAATGAAGCAGTGAACTGAGACACTGGGAGCTTCCGCTACAAACAAGCTTAAAATATAGACTTATTTAATTTTTTTCGGAACAATTTCTCATGTCGGGGCTTCAATACAAGAGGGACATTACAGACGAGCAGCATGGAGGTATTTGGATGTTTTTTGGTGTGTCTTTTTGGACGAAGAAAAGTGGTGTCCATTCACAACCATTATATGGACAAATACTGCTGCACGGACCCCCCTGTAAAAGATTTGAATTTTGAGTGAACTATCCCTTTAAATGTTTCTTCTTCTTGTTCTTCTTGTGCAGAGCCTCTGTGAGTGTGCGTGATGTCTAAGAAAGGAGGGAGCCGCGGGCCGGAGGGGGAGGGGGAGGGGCTGGTGGAGGCCTCCATCATCCGCATCCCCCCCCACCACTACATCCACGTCCTGGACCAGAACACCAACATCGCCCGCGTGGAGATCGGACCGCTCACCTACATCCGCCAGGACAACGAGAGGTCGGTGACCACACACACACACACACACATTTGAAATATTTATTTATGCCCACATAATAAAGAAGTACAAGGATTCCTGCACAAGGGACATGAACACGGCCAGTGCAGTTGACAGTGGAAGACGGTCAGTCACAAAGCGCCTGGGCAGCTGAACACAGTTACATACACACTGACCTTGTTGTGGCTTTGTCTTTCAACAAACTTCAGCTGCTGAGGAACTTAAAGCTCTTCTGTGACGCGTCCAGAAACTCCACGGGTCCACGTCCAGTTTAAAGTGTTTATTGTGACAAAAAGCCAACAAGCAGTTGTATTAAAAAGGGAAATGAATACGTGCCCTTTTAATAAATAATAATGATGATACTGGTGAGATGATAAACTGAAAATGACGGTGAATTGACGGTCAACAAAAAATATATGAGCTGAGTTCTCTCTCTCTCTTTGTGCTCAAAACTCCCGCCACCACACACACACACTAAGTAAAGAAGATAACCACACCCCCTCAATGTGTGAACACAAATGACATCACACCTAAAGTACTAGACCTTTTTCAAGCAAATGTTGGACATTTGCTTGAAAAAGGTCTAGTACCGAAATGTTGCATAATAAATTCTGCAAGTTGGCCATGTGTGCGGGAACTCTTCTTTTTCTAATTTGGACTTGATTGTTGCCCTCCGACACACCTGCCTGAGAAGTGGATGTGCGAAGATTTTTGCTTTTTCTGAATCACACCTAAAGTAAAATGGCAGGCAAAAATATATTTTAGCTTCTACAGACCTACAGGTCAGATAGAAAACAGACATTGAAGGAAACAGAAAACATGGTCTCCTCCAGATTGAGCAGCTACCAATAATAACTGAGACTGAGCAGCACCTGGCCAACTGTTCAGCTCTTCTTTTAGGGAGGGGGGGCCGGCCGTCTGAAGGCCCCTCACTACCAACTGATACACATACACATGCCCCAGACTACCAGATATAAAGACTAGAAGTTTACATCTGTAGCCTATAGCTGAGAGACGGTCTGCTTCAGCTGCTGCTATTTCAGCTCTTTGGTCAGAAAGGTACAGCCCACCTCCAGAATGAATCAACACCTCAACAACAACATCAGCAGTATTAGCTGTTACATTAGAGAACATTGAGACATCAGGCTGAACACGCTCGGCTTCACAGTAGAATGTTTATACAGCACACACACACACACACACACACACACACACACACACACACACACACACACAGGATGATTAGGTTTCTCTGTCACGTGACTGAGGATCAATTTCATTATTGATCGTCTCGTCAGCGAAACAGACGAGTCAGGAACAGATTCTCAGTGTTTCACTGAGTAGAGTCACAGGTCACATGATGAAGATGATGATGATGATGATAATGATGATGATGATGATGATGATGATGATGCACCAAGGGGGCAGTCGTGGGTCTGAGAAGTGAAGCTTCTTCACTTCCACGTTCCAACAAACTGCAATCCCCTCTTCTTCCTCTGGGGGCTGGTGTCAGAAAGCAGCATTCTCCATAGACCCCCATGTTAAAATCACTGACTTTACATCCTCAATAAACATGATCAAAGCCTGGTGTCAGAATGTTTTTTGGTCTCAACCGATAGTTTCTACCCCCACACACACTCTGAGGGGGGGGGGGGGTTATTTTTAACTCTACAGTTTTACTGTTATTAGGTTAAAACTAGAGTTTGTGTGGATGTGCTCTATATGTTCTGTGTTTTTTGCCTTTCTGCAACATGAATTTCCCTTTGGAGACAATAAAGTTGAGAAGTTGAGTTGAGACTGAACTCATATAGTGTAGAGTATAAACAGTATAAACTTTGTGTTTCTGCATGTAGCCACTCACCTCAGATAGCTGAACTCTGAAACGTCCTGGAAAGACATTACTATCCCATCACAGAGAGAAAGTAACACTTTGTCCTTGTTGTGATGATTTCTTTACTAAAATAAACGGTCGAGCAGTGGTGTAACTCTGGTTTGCCTGCATCAATTTTAGTCGCGTTTTTTGCTCCAACCAACACTGGGTGACCATCAGGACAACGATTTAGGGGTCAAAAATGACCGGAATTCTCCTTTAACTTAGTACAACTTTATATTTGTCTCCTCTACACTTTTAGAAGATTCTTGGAAGCACGAGGCAGTTTGTGTTTCTCTCGCTGTTAAAGGGATAGTTCACCCTAGAATGATATTTCGCTCATTATCTACTCACCCTCATGTTGACTAAGGGCTGGAAGAAGTTTCAGAGTCCTCCGTCCCTTCTCTGAGTTACAGGGGGTCTTGGCGTAGCAGTGCATTTCAAAGCAACGGTTGTAAAGGGACACCAGAGCTCTTCGTAAAAAAACACACACAAAAAAACATCCAAATACCTCCATGATGCTCGTATGTAATGTCCGTCTTGTGCTGAAGCCCCAAATTGCGTAATTGTCCCGAAAAAAATTAAATAAGTCCACATTCCAAGCATGTTTGTAGCATTAGCTCTGTGTCTGTTGTCCGGTCTTCCGCTGCCAGCGCGCATGCGCAACCAGACTGAGACTCGAGTCGGTCTCAGTGCGAACTTTGCGCATGCGCGCTGGCAGCGGAAGACCGGACAACAGACACAGAGCTAATGCTACAAACATGCTTGGAATATAGACTTATTTAATTTTTTTCGGGACAATTACGCAATTTGGGGCTTCAGCACAAGACGGACATTACATACGAGCAGCATGGAGGTATTTGGATGTTTTTTTGTGTGTGTTTTTTTACGAAGAGCTCTGGTGTCCCTTTACAACCGTTGCTTTGAAATGCACTGCTACGCTAAGACCCCCTGTAACTCAGAGAAGGGACGGGGGACTCTGAGACTTCTTCCAGCCCTTAGTCAACATGAGGGTGAGTAGATAATGAGCGAAATATCATTCTAGGGTGAACTATCCCTTTAAATTGCTTGGTGTTTTTCTGTCTCCACTGTTGACATGACCATTTCGCTCCGTGTCGAGCTGTTTTTAATGTTGACAAATCAGCAGGAAATGAAGGGAAGCAGACTGAACGCCCCGTGTCCCTCATCAACACGTTTATTGGGGCTGAAAAGTTGCAGCTCATCTCCACCCGCCCACACACACACACTTCACAAGCCTCACGGGTAATGAGCCCAGCAAAATGAGAGGAAATACTGCAGGGAAATATGAAGCCCCATAAACCAGTATAAGACACACACAGTAATAAATGCTAATTACACCGCTGAGAAACAGTAGCAGTGTGTGTGTGTGTGTGTGTGTGTGTGTGTACCCGAACCTGAATACTTATTTGGAAGTACACAAATAACGCTTTGATCCCGAATAGTTTTTCTGTTTGAAGTTTCTCCTCATTATTCTGGAGCTTTTTTCTAAAGACAAAGAAACGTTTGGATCAGCAACAGCGCATAACACTCCAACACAGTAGGTGGCGCTAATGCACCGCAACGTTGGTGCGCCGCCATAGAAGCACAACACGAGTAGAGCGCCAAACACGAGCTGCAGCGCTGAGTCACTCTGTTTCATTTGTGTCTAGTTCACGTTAGGGTTGCTAAGAAACAGCAACTCCCAGCATGCATTGCATTACAGTAGACAGGAAGTGCTCGCCGATACTTCCAGGGTCACCGTTCAACAACTTAGCATTTTTCTCATAGACAACAATGGGAAAAGAAGCGGCTATAAAACGGTGGATAACTTAACTTTTTTGTGAGTGTCACAACCCCGCAAAACGACTGGTTTCTCTACTAGAATTTGATCCATTCAGTCCGATTACGTTTGGAAAGTCTAGAAGAGCCGCACCATTATATTATTTTATTCCCGTTATTGTTAGCCGAGAGCTAAAGCGGAAGTTAGCCGGCTAGCTCGGCGTAGCACTAGCTCGGCTGAAGTCAGTGCGCCCACTTCCGGTTTCTTCCCAAATACTAATCCGAAGTTTTTTTTAAAAAGCCTGAACCCGAAACAAATAGTGGACTGACTGTATACACCTAGTTTACATATTCACATTAAAGGGAAACTTCACCCAAAATCGATAATTCACCAATCATCTACTCCCCGTCATGCCAAGGAAGGGTTTGGAGAAGTTTCAGAGTCATCAAAACGCTTTAGGAGTTCCAGGGTCCGGCTGGCAACGGATTTTCATATAATGGCAGCGGATAGAGTTCACTTTTGAATCATCCAAAACACACACTATGAAACATCCAGATACTACTTACATCAGTAAACACATTCATTTATTCGTGGCGGCTCCTCCTCGTCTCATGAACTAATCATCAGAGATCAATGTGTTTTTTTGTTTATTTCCCAGGGTGCTCTTCCCTCCCAAGTGTATGATCATGGTGCCGCCGCGTCACTACTGCGTGGTCGCCAACCCCGTCGCCCGTGACGACAACGGCCAGGTCCTCTTCGACCAATCGGGTCAGGCCAAGCTCCGCCACGCCGACCTGGAGATCCGTCTGACCCAGGACCCGTTCCCACTCTACCCCGGGGAGAAGGTGGATAAGGTGGGTACCGGCTGGACCAATCAGAGCGCAGCAGCTCATCGACAGAGCGTTAGATAGATAGAAGCTTTATTGTCATTGTAAAAGAAAATACAATGAAATTGCCAGTGGCCTCTGTGTCGACAAATGCAAACAAATATATGTACACAAAAAACACATACACAACCATTCTGGCCAGCATGAAAAAATAACTATGTAACTAAAATGTATAAAAATATATAAATAGGCTAAAAATAACAGTGCAAATGACAAAAGTGCATCAGTGCTTCTGGTTCAGGGAGTGTATGGCCTTAGGAAAGAAACTATTCAGAAGTAGCGAGACACCAGAGAGCCAAAAGCCGCTGCACTCATGCACGCCGCCATCTTGCCAGGTAACGTTGGGAAGCTCCGCCTCCTGCTCCTGTGTGACGTTCAGTGTGTGTGTGTGTGTGTGTCAGGACGTGACGCCACTGCAGATCGTGTACCCGGACACGGCGCTGCGTCTGCAGGCGCTGTTGGACTTCGAGGAGGAGGGAGGAGAGAAGAGGGTGGCCGGGGACGAGTGGCTGTTCGAAGGCCCAGGTATGTCCTCCATCCAGGATCACATGATCAAACAGTGTGTTTGTTTGTTTGAAAATGGGATGTTTGTGTTGTTTCTTCAATGTCTTTTAAAGGTATAGTATGTAGGAATTCCCCCCATCTAGCGGTGCGGTTGCATATCGGAACGTATTCTTGATGTTGCATTCACGTGAAATTAACTTTTCTCTTTCCACGCTCCTCCCGGCCACAATTTACACTCTACACACATGATTTTTTTCCAAATTTGTAGACAAACTTGTTCTGTCTCTCACCATGTGCTCAAAATATCGGAGAGACTTACAGAATTTGAATTGTCAGCCTCTAAGTGCGGCCACGTCTGTCTCTGCTCCTCATTGACTCCAATACAAAGATTTTCTGAGAGAAGCAGAACGGACCGATGTTTTAAACTCGCAAGTGTCTCCAAAATATTTACTGTATGATCACCAAAATCACACCAAAGCGTTCAGGAAGTCCTCACGATGACCACGGTCTGTGTTTTTTTCTGATAGGAGCTACCGTTTTGTCAGAATGAGACCAAATGTGAGACCAGTGCAGAGGCAGAAAATCGTTCTTTTTCTCTACATTTCTGTCTGCCCCTGTCGTCATGGGCAACCACCTCAAGTTGCCGTGGTAACCTCCGAGCCTCAAGCCAGAGCCACAGTTAATCCAAAGATACTCTATTTAGTCAATCTACTGACGTCTCTCTCAAACACAAACACACACACATGTGCGTGCGGTTTGATTCCCATGTTGACAGAGATGATGCCCGGCAGTAGCCCCCCCCCCGTGGTCCTATCAAGTTTCCCAGAGGAAATTTTCTAGTTTCAACTACTGAACTATAATGGTTTATAAAAACTATTCATGAAAATACTTCAAAAAAAACAACTGAGGGTTTGATCCAGGTTAAAACCAAGACTGGATCACGTGATCATCTGATCATCTCAGAACCAGTTTTTAGTTTTGAAACAACACATTTGTGTGTGCTTGACCCATGCTGTGTGTGTTTGTGTGTCTGTGTGTCAGGGACCTACATCCCCAGGAAGGAGGTGGCCGTCCTGGAAACCATCAAGGCCACAGTGATCAGAGAGAACCAGGCCATCAGACTGAGAGCTCGCAAAGAGGGACGGGACCGCGGAGGCGTCCGCAGGGTCACAGGTCAAACACAGCACCGACACACACTCTGACACTAAAGATTATTAGGTTTTACATTTTTATTATCATTAAAACACACACACACAGACTGAACTGAGTTTGATAGAATAGAAACGTGAGTTCATCAGGTCTCATTTGGTTTTTCTACCTTGTCAAAAATTTGCAAGTAAAATTATTTGTGTGTGTGTGTGTGTGTGTGTGTGTGCAGGCGAGGAGTGGCTGGTCAGTAAAGTGGGAGCGTACCTGCCAAACGCCCATGAAGAAGTCATCGACATCGTGAACGCGTTCATCCTGACAGACAAGGTGTTCAACTCCTCTCTCTCTCAGCTTCTCTCTGGAGCTCTAGTGACAACAGGTCGGTGTCAGCCAATCAGAAGAGAGGAGGAGGAGGCTCTGAGCCTCTCTTCTCATTGGCTGACGGTTTTCTAAAGTGATCCAATGAAAAAAATAGAGTAGAATTCAGAATAAAACACTCAGAGAAACCAAATCCTGCAAGTTGTTGGATGGTGTTGTCCAGGTGGTGAGGGGGCGGGGCTATGTTGTGACATCACAAAGTGACAGGAAGTCAATATTTAATACAAACATCTACCTTTATTTTGAAGGAGCTTTAACACAAACATCTACTTTTATTTTGAAGGCGCTTTAACACAAACATTTACTTTTATTTTGAAGGAGCTTTAATACAAACATCTACCTTTATTTTGAAGGAGCTTTAATACAAATATCTACTTTTATTCTGAAGGAGCTTTAACACAAACGTCTACTTTTATTTTGAAGGAGCTTTAATACAAACATCTACTTTTATTCTGAAGGAGCTTCAACACAAACATCTACTTTTATTTTGAAGGAGCTTTAACACAAACATCTACTTTTATTTTGAAGGCGCTTTAACACAAACATTTACTTTTATTTTGAAGGAGCTTTAATACAAACATCTACCTTTATTTTGAAGGAGCTTTAATACAAATATCTACTTTTATTCTGAAGGAGCTTTAACACAAACATCTACTTTTATTTTGAAGGAGCTTTAATACAAACATCTACTTTTATTCTGAAGGAGCTTCAACACAAACATCTACTTTTATTTTGAAGGAGCTTTAACACAAACATATTTTATTCTGAAGGAACTTTAACACAAACATCTTTTATTGTGAAGGAGCTTTAACACAAACATTTACTTTTATTCTGAAGGAGCTTTAATCGTCTCGTTCTCTCTGTTTTTCAGAAAGCGCTTCACGTCCGTGCTCTCCGTCCCTTCAAAGACGCCGGGGGGCGGGACCGGCGCACCGGGGAGGAGTGGCTGGTTACCATGGGCGACCGGGAGGCTCACATCCCGTCGGTAGCGGAGGAGGTGGTGGGGGTGGTGAACGTCACCACGCTGAACAGCCGGCAGTACTGCGTGATCCTGGACCCGGTCGGGTCCAACGGGAAGCCTCAGCTGGGCAAGAAGAAGGTGGTGAAGGTGAGCGGCCGCCATGCAGCGTTGGGAAAGATACTTGGAAAATGTAGTGAGCTAAGCTACAAGTTCCTCTACATGAAATGAAGCTTCACTACACTGAAGCTACCCACCAGAGAAATGTTTTTACGATTTCAAAAAATCGATTTTTACAATTCCAAATAATCGCGATTACGATTTTAAATCGATTAATCGAACAGCCCTACTTATTATTTGTTGGGATGGTGTGAGAGCCCTTTTATGCCGTTTTTCTTTTATTCATCAGTCTCTTCTGCAGCAGTGTTGTTGTTGTTGTTGTTGTTGTTGTGTTTCCGTGGTTCACTGCATCTGTTTTCCTCTGTCTCCATCAGGGCGAGTGCTCGTTTTTCCTACAGCCCGGGGAGCAGCTTGAACAGGGCATCCAGGACGTGTTTGTGCTGTCGGAGGAGGAGGGGCTGGTGCTCCGAGCCGTGGAGGCCTTCAACGACACCGAGCAGGTGAGCAGCAACACCTCAGACAAGACTACACACATATACTCATGGTGACATGGTAGATTTGTATTTCTTGGTTTATTTGGGTGGGACAGTGCACATTAATGGACATATAAAAACATGTAAATGTGCCAGATTTTGACAGCACTTCTATTGGTAGGGGGACCAAAAGAGTTTCTGAGAGATAAAGTGCAAAGGTGCCGGGCCAAAGTGACAAGTGCTAAAGTGCAGGAGTGCATCATGGGTACCAAGTTGTATTTCACGGTGCCCTAAAGTGCACATCGGTTTAGGGTGCCAGATTGTATTGCACGATGCCCGTACACACAGTTGCACAAGCAGGAGTGTGTAGATATTGCAAGAGATGGGATACATAATTGTGATTATGTAAATACTACTAGAACCAAAAGAGACGTACACTGAAATAACATTATGTACTGTATGACTGTTTATGGGATGGATAAGATGGATGAGGATGCAACAATGCAAGACCAGGACAGGGTTTCTTGATGGTGTTGTGCTAGAATGGATTAGGAACACTAGGATTCCTAATCCTAGGATTAGATGATAAATAACCTTATCCAGCGCTCCATGGAGTGATTTCTCACCGGCTCTGTGGTGAACTGTGGACCTGCTGAGTCATGGGATTGATCTGAGGTGATTGATTGATTGATTGATTGATTGATTGATGTGAGGGAGGAGCAGCTTGGTGCTCTGCTGCTTCTGTCTTGTGGAACCGGTCGGTGTGTGTGTGTGTGTGTCGACCCTGAATGAAGCTTCTGTCCTCTGGAAGTGTAAAGTGTGAGGCGACTCCCTGAGAGCTGAGGTGGAGCTCAGCTGAGGAATCTGTGTCAGAGAGCAGGTGGACGTTTGTTAAAAACAGACAAACCGGTTCCTGGTGCATTGTACACTAGAGGGTGAAATACAATGGAAGGAACCATAATACCGTTTTTAGTCACACTTTACTTGAATAGGTATTCATCAGATTGACATAACACTGTCATAACCATCAATGAATACTTCTGACAGCTGTGGTTAAGTGTCATTCAGTAAGTTATGTCACTTTTAATGCGAAGTTGACATTGTTTGAGATGTTTTTGTTCTGACAACTTGACATAAAGACGATTTAAACTGTCATAGCAGACCTAATGGCCAAACTTTAAAGATTATATCAAGTTCTCATAACAAGGACATCTCAAATAATGTCAACTTTGCATCAAAAGTGACATAACTTACTGAATGACACTTAACGACAGCTGTCATAAGTATTCACTGATGTTTATGACAGTGTTATGTCATGGTTATGTGTTACCCAGTTTTTATACAGACGCTCTGGTCATCAAAGCAGCAATACATTATTTACATTAATATAATCAAGAAGTGGTTTCCATATTCTTGGTGTTGCAGCCCTGAACTCTGAGCTCTACAAACACTGATCACACCCTAATCCTCCCACACAGTGACCCTGCTGGTTAATAATGGCCGACTGCACAACTAATGTTGTTGTAAAGTGAATGTGTACAGTACAGGCAGGTATGTGGTTGGATGAGAAACGCAGGGTGGAGTGAGTGTGAGGAAGACAGAGTCTAGTAAGTTTGTCATGTTGTTTTAGTGTAGTTACAGCCGACAGTATATAGCTACAGTAACTGTTACGGTTCCAGTAATAAACTAAAGGTTTGTGATAAACTCCTCGTCATCCTTTACAATATCAATAAAACATGATCTGACCTTTGGAAACAAACAGCCCACAAACCATCTCCCTCCTTATTCCTATATCTATATCTTACCCTCAGCCTCTGTGAAGCCCCTTTTGCTTTCTTTTTTCCTGCTTTCCTCCTTGTGCGCCCAAAACTCACTGTTTGTGTCATTGTGTAACCTGATGATCAACGTCTGTTAGTCACTTTTTCCCCCTTGTTTCTTCTTTCTCACATTAAAAAGCCTCCAAAACAGATTACAACCATTACAAGCTCTTATTTTACCTGTTGACACTCTACCAACCAGTGGGCGGGGCCTCTTTGATTGACAGCTGGGGGTGGGGGGGGTGGGGGTGATAAACCCATAGGTATAAGAAGACTAGATGACAGTGTTGGGCACGTTACTTTAAAAAAGTAATTAGTTATAGTTACTATAACTAAGTAACTAATTAACGATTGCATTATTTTATTTGGTCAAATATGTAACAGCTTTTTTCTGACCAGTTGATGGACTGAGAATAAAATGTGTATGTAACGTAACTACACTTTAAAGTCCTAGTATGTAGGAATTCCCCCCATCTAGCGGTGCGGTTGCATATCTGAACGTATTCTTGATGTTGCATTCAGGTGAAATGGGGCAGACGTCAGACAGACAACAGACGCTGCATTTTGAAACAGTTTGGTTTGTTTTGAACGTCAGAAATGCAGTTGACAGTAACACTATAGTAACATTATGTAAATAGTTACAGTAATAGATCTACATACGGACAAAATTTCACAGAGTTATGAGTAGTTTTTTATTGCAGATGACTGGATCACTCTCAACTCAACTCACTTTGTTTATATAGCACTTTAAAACAACTGTAGTTGAAAACAAAGTGCTGTACATAGAGACATAAAACACTTACAGGTAATAAAAATGAATAAAACAGACAGTAGAACAGTTGTTTCATTGTTTTTAAAAGCAATTAGAAACAATAAAACACTGTGTAGCTACTGCAGCGCAGCCAGAGTCAGACCGACACAAGATGGCCGCCTGTCAGTTACGTCAGCGTGTAGTCGCCAGATCCACCTCATTGGATAAACAAACAGACTCCTCCTCTTTGACCATATTTGGATTATTTATTTATTTTTATTTATTTATTTGGTTCATTTCGGGCATGTCAATTAGTCATCATCATCACACATCATCTCAATCCAATTAAGACAATACACATGACCGAAAGGGAAAGCGGGAGAAGCAAAAGCTTATCTAGTCCCGCCCCCAATACTCACATATTCATTTTTTCTGCATGTTACATTTTTGACATAACATTCTTCCAGTATTTTCAAAATTTTACAATTTGACATAACATTTTTTTTTTTTTTTTTTTTTTTTAACATGAAATTTCTCACTTTTTTCTTTTTTCAACATTTGACATTTTGACATAATGTGTTGCAGCGTTAGGCAGTATGTAGAGTTGAAGAAATTGAAGTCCAGCTCTAGATAGAGCATAAGGATTACGTGTGTGTCTGCACATGTGTCCAAAAATTTTTTTTTCCGTCATGAGCGAACAACAACTTAATTAACTGGGAGTCAGGGGGCGGAGTCACTTGCTGAGCTGTGGGCGGAGTCACAGAGGCGACGGCGGCCATCTTTGTTAAGAGTCTGTAGCTATTTCACAATAAAGCGTCTGTTGTGTAACTGCAGAAACAACACGACCTCAAACACATGGCAAGAAAATACATGTTTAGTGACATCACTGACACCATCACCATGGCGACGGTGACGGATCTTTAGCTCCTTGTCTGTGTCATCTTCCCTTCCTAACCCGGCTAACCCATGACACGCTACTCTCTTCTTCCTCCTCCTCTTCTTCTCCTCCTTCTCTCCCTCCTTTCCTGCCCCCCCTTCCCCTGCTCCTCTTCATCTTCACCTCCTCTTTACCATCACCTCCTCTTCATCTTCACCTCCTCTTTACCATCACCTCCTCTTCATCTTCACCTCCTCTTTACCATCACCTCCTCTTTACCATCGCCTCCTCTTTACCATCGCCTCCTCTTTACCTTCACCTCCTCTTTACCATCACCTCCTCTTTACCTTCACCTCCTCTTTACCATCGCCTCCTCTTTACCTTCACCTCCTCTTTACCATCGCCTCCTCTTTACCTTCACCTCCTCTTTACCATCACCTCCTCTTTACCTTTACCTCCTCTTTACCATCACCTCCTCTTTACCATCACCTCCTCTTTACCATCACCTCCTCTTTACCATCGCCTCCTCTTTACCATCACCTTCTCTTTACCTTCACCTCCTCTTTACCTTCACCTCCTCTTTACCATCACCTCCTCTTTACCATCACCTTCTCTTTACCTTCACCTCCTCTTTACCTTCACCTCCTCTTTACCATCACCTCCTCTTTACCTTTACCTCCTCTTTACCATCACCTCCTCTTTACCTTCACCTCCTCTTTACCATCGCCTCCTCTTTACCTTCGCCTCCTCTTTACCATCACCTCCTCTTTACCATCACCTTCTCTTTACCTTCACCTCCTCTTTACCTTCACCTCCTCTTTACCATCACCTCCTCTTTACCTTTACCTCCTCTTTACCATCACCTCCTCTTTACCTTTACCTCCTCTTTACCATCACCTCCTCTTTACCTTTACCTCCTCTTTACCATCACCTCCTCTTTACCATCACCTCCTCTTTACCATCGCCTCCTCTTTACCATCACCTCCTCTTTACCATCGCCTCCTCTTTACCTTCGCCTCCTCTTTACCATCACCTCCTCTTCACCATCACCTCCTCTTTACCTTCGCCTCCTCTTCACCATCACCTCCTCTTCACCTTCACCTCCTCTTTTGTTGCCTGGGTTTTATTTTGTTGTCAGTGTGTCCCTCCTCCTCCTCCTCCTCCTCCTCCCCCTCCTCCCCCTCCTCCTCCTCTCCAATGCATCGCCACATTAACCCCTCTCTCCGAACTCCTCCTCTCTCTCCCTCGCTCCCTCTGCCAGCACGAGGAGGAGGAGGAGGAGGAGGAGGGGGGTGCCGAGGAGGAGGAGCTGATGCGGGAGCGGGCCAAGCGCTCCCGGAGGAGCATCCTCCGTCGCCCCGGCGACCGCTGGATGCTGCGCGGCCCCATCGAGTACGTGCCCCCCGCCGCCGTGGAGGTGATGCTGCGGCGCGAGGCGATCCCATTGGACGAGAACGAGGGGATCTACGTCCGCGACATCAAGACCGGAAAGGTACGACTCACCTGTGTGTGTGTAGCAAGGTTTTAAAATGTTCATTAGTTTTCATTTTTATTAAAGGGATAGTTCACCCAAAATTTAAATTTCACTCATGATCTCCTCCCCCTCATGTGGACTAAGGGCTGGGAGAAGTTTCAGAGTCCTCCGTGGCTTCTCTGAGTTACAGGGGGTCTCAGAATAGCAGTGCACGTCCATATGACGGTTGCAAATGGATACCAACTGTCTTCGTAACAAAAAGACACACCAAAAAACATCCAAATACCTCCATGCTGCTCGTCTGTAATGTCCGTCTTGTATTGAAGCCCCGAAATGCGAAATTGTCCCGAAAAAAATCTTCCCGGTTCGTTGAGGAGCTTTGAGAAGCTTCCGCTACAAAACAAGCTTGAAGTATAGACGTTTTTAATTTTTTTCGGGACAATTTCTCATGTCGGGGCTTCAATACAAGAGGGACATTACAGACGAGCAGCATGGAGGTATTTGGATGTTTTTTGGTGTGTCTTTTTGTTACGAAGACAGTTGGTATCCATTTGCAACCGTTATATGGACATGCACTGGAGGGTGAGGGTGAGTAGATAATGAGTGAAATTTCAATCTTGGGTGAACTATCGCTTTAAGTTTTTCAGTTGTTGTTGTTTTTTTATGTGTTTAGACACTATTGTATTCCTAGGAATTCTTTCTTTCTTCTTCCGAGGAAATCATACTTCCGATGGGTGAAAACTCGCCAAAATTTACAGAAATATCCGACCCCATGCCAGATTTACTCAACTCCAAGGACATGTCAATAGCCTATTTCTCCTAGGGGGGGGAACAATAAGCGTTTACATTTAAAAAAAATTAAAAATTCCTACCAAACCAACGGTAGATGCTACAGTGTTGAAACTTTCACCAAACTGTCGCCTCAATACTGCTGAAACTTTTGTCCACTCACACTCATCACAAATTATGAAGTCCATCACTCTGTTTTTTTCAATAACCGTAAAACTTTTAAAATGTATCTCCTCCCACAATTTTTGCTCAATTGTCACCAAACTTGCTACAGAGCATCTCCAGACCGTCCTCCACAAAACTTGTTTCTCAGATTTTTGATTTATCAAAAATTGAGCCAACAGTGCATGAAAACGTTTGACTGTAAACAGTACTGTAAACATATACCATCCAATTCCTGCTAAATACATTTTCAATCTTCCTGAAAAAAATCGAGAATATTTTGGTGGTCGATGAAGTTTGGAAAATATCAGAATTTTATCTCAAAAACTGAATTTTCTAGAACATTTTAAATTCTGCTCTCCTGGGAACAACTGCAGTCAATGCAAGAGTGGCATTTTTAAACATCATATTTTCTCTCATGTATACAGTATATGCATCATATATTCTCTTATTCTCATATATTCTCTCAGGTGCGTGCAGTGATTGGCCACACCTACATGCTGACTCAGGATGAGGAGCTGTGGCAGAAGGAGCTTCCCGCCAACGTGGAGGCTCTGCTGGCGTCGCCCATCGACCCGCTCGCCGACCGCTCCAGCCGCGCGGCGACCGGAGACGGACGCCCCCGCGACAAGACCCGCGTGGTGTCGTACCGGGTTCCTCACAACGCCGCCATACAGGTGTACGACTACAGGGAGAAGAAAGCCAGGTGGGAGGAAAACACACAAACACCAAAACACGTCTTTTATGCTCAAAATCACAGTTTAAACTAAACACAGACACACATTTCCAAAATATAATAATAAACAACACAATTCACCAAATCTACCAAAACACCGATACATGTCGTCTCCAATGGAAACATTTAGTACAGTGTCATAACAAACACTGCCAACTGATGCAGCAACACAAACCGAATCACTTTACATGTGTCAGATCTGCTGGTTTACAATACACCGGATATTGTATTGATCATAAATTTACTTTTGTGCTGGAGTTTCCTTTGAACCTCTCTACATTTTTCTTTTCTTGTGTTTAGTAAATGCAGGAAGTTTGATTCTTTTATTGCAAACACTCAGTAGGCTACAAAAAGTGAACGACCCATCTTTACAGAATGAACACTTTACAAAAAAAATTACAGTAATTGACAACATTTTAACAGCAAAGCAACTGAAAATCTCAGCGGAAAAAGAAAAATCTGCATCAGAGCTGCTGGTTATTCACATCTAATCTTCTCTGTTTTGACAAACAGTGTGAAAATGTACCAGTTAACATCAGCTGTTTTGGTCTTAGTTGAGCTTGTGTGTCAAATAAGTTAAAACAAATATTAAATGTGTTAAATGTTTGTACTTTGTTGGATTGTGTATTTGATGAGTTTGATGAGGGAAACCAAGAAATCCCATAATGAGCCTCCGTAGCGTAGCTCTGAGCAGCTCACGGCTCTGCTCCGCTGTTCTAAAAATAGCTTGCACCGACAATTAAAGGTAACGAACCTACTGCTATGACTATAGGGATTATGGTGATGGGGCCAATTTGACAAAATGTTGAACTATCCCTTTAACTGTTCAGCCCACACAGGCTGATGTTGTAAAACGGGTCATAGTGATCATAAAAAACTAAATAAACGTTCTGACCAAGGTTATCATAGTTTTAAAATTTTCATTAGTTGTTATTTTTATTTAGTTTTTCAGTTTTCTTTTTTATTTCAGTTTAGTTTCAGTGAGCTGAACAAGTGATGAATCCGTTTTTATTTAGGTTTTATTTTCGAGGAATTGACTAGTTTTTATTTAGTCTCAGTCTTAGTTGTAGTTTTTCAGGTTTTTTTAATCTCTAAGAAAACGACAACTAAGCTGATGTTATCTGACTCTGGTTCATCTGGAGTTTGGATTTAGTTCTTGTTTTTGGAATAATTAATAATAATTGTTTTTATTTTGATTACAGTTAATTAGATTATTTTTTCACTGCTAGTTTTATAGTCTTAGTGAACTAAACCAGCCCGTGTTGTGGCGTGGTGTTTGGTCCTCAGGGTGGTGTTTGGTCCAGAGATGGTGATGCTGGGACCGGACGAACAGTTCACGGTTCTGTCTCTGTCCGGAGACAAACCCAAACGGGCCAACGTCATCAAGGCCGTGTGTCTGCTGCTGGGCCCGGACTTCTGCACCGACATCATCACCATAGAGACGGCCGACCACGCCCGCCTGCAGCTGCAGCTGTCCTACAACTGGTAACCAACCACACACACCACTTCCTGTTTTCAAAGTAAAAGTCTAAGCCAATTTAAGCCAATTTATCCAACTTACCTGAACAAATTACTGTTAATTGAGAAAAGATTTCTAAGAACGATCTCTCGGTCCAGTAGACTAGAACCATCTGCAGCCCTTTTTATGAAATATTCAATATTGCCCATTCATAAACTTAAAGCAGATATCAGTGGAATGTTTTTGTTAATATAAGTCCTAAATAGTCCTATTTTCCGTCAGCAATCACTTACATGAAGTATTTCAGCCTAAACACGAGTCTCTCCGTCACTCTGCTCTGCTGTAACCCGAGGAGAAAATTTTCCTTGTGGGATACAAGTGTTATCCAATGAGGGGAGAGAACGGCATGAAGGGCTGTGTGTGCAGCCAAGGGATGCGCGTGAATGTGGTGACGTAGCACGAGGACCAATTGATGCCTGACAAGGGCGGGGGCTGCTAACTCATGGTGCGTTCAAGGAAACTCGTACTTTGTGTTTTTCCTTCCTGTGAAGTCATACCAGTTCGATCTGGTACGAGTTCACGGGTCGGAAGTTACGAGTGGCCGTTATAGGGAACTTTCACAGACAACAGGACGGTAAAAACACGAGCTACGGGTTACCTGGAACGCTACCAAGTCGTAGTTGTGACTTGAAGCTGTAACTTACGGTTTCAAAAGCCTGCCTTGAACACAGCATTAGCCGAAACGGCCGTGCCACTGATATCTGCTTTAATGTCTTCTGTTCATGCTTGTTTGTGCATAAGTTTATCAACGCTTAACAAAATCTTCCTGACACTTTTCAACATTTCTTTACTTTTTCCTCTGACCTTCATTCATATTCATATTCATATTCATTCATACTAGGCATAGTGGCAATCTTCATTTACCCTTCTGTCCAACATCTGGGCATCGATTTAATACTACATTTAGAGGTCCAAAACTCTGGAATTAGGGATGCACCGATTGTGAAATTCTGGGCCGATGCCGATGCCGATGTTTAAAATAACAATTTGGCCGATGGCCGATGCCGATGCCGATGTTTTTTCTTTTTGTTATTTATTCCGTCTTTGGTGCCACAGAAACATTAGGCTACTGAACTATTTTAAAAGTCTTTCAGCTCTTCATCATATTATTATTTAATGAGCACAAATTCAGTTAGACAAATTTATGAAACAAAAACAAACTTTAATGTCAATTTTTACTTGACATAACCTTAAAACACTTACAGTGGTTTTTTTAATAAAATGCTCAAATATGTCAAATTACTTCAACTTCTCTCCCTAACCCCCTTTATCTGCAATTAACCAACTTGCTCAGTAGGCTAGTAACACAGAGACAGAAGGATAAAAGGTTGTTGTTTTTTCCCAAACAGTTGATGAACTAAAAATAATCTGTATGTAGGTACACTGAAAGAGAAATTAAGCAGGATTTCTCCCGTGGCTATGCTACATTTTTACCTCAATTAAAAAGCCCCAGAGTAATTGTGATAGTTAACTACATGACTTGTGACTGGTAACGAGTGAGAACGGAGGCTCTCTGCCTTCACCTGGCGTCTCTCTCGTTGCAACATCAGTGTAGTAGTCTACCTGGCCGCCCCCCGTGTCCCAGCTCTTGTCTCTGTGGCACCGCGACACAGACGCGCTGCGTAACGTAATGTTTATAACAGTTACGTAATCCACCGCTCCATTTATTGATTTCTCGCTGGCGTCGTTGTAAACAACAAACACGTGGCCAGGCGGAGGTTAGAGGAAAAAAAAGCGACCAGACGAGTTCCTCTCTAACGGGTGTATACAGGGGATTTAAATGACGAGGGGCGTTCAGGCTCCTCCGTTCCTCCGCTCGCCATGACCGCGCTGCACATATCAAGCGTGTTTATTAAACATGCGCGCAACTTTTTTTTTCAAAAATCAATCCGCGGATCACATGTGTGCTGAACCGAAGATATTGATCAGAACAGATCACAGATCAATGATGATCCGTTGCACCACTAATTTCTTCCCCCCCAAACAAAGGAAAAAAGAAAGGTTCCTCCCGAGCACAGCTGTTCATGCGGCATTTAAACCAACATAAACATCGGCCACTGCCATCTGTGAATGTCATCTTTTTTTGCCGATGGCCGATGGCAGTTAACGAGCCGAACATCGGCCGATGTCGATGTTAGACCGATGCATCGGTGCATCCCTATCTGGAATGGTTTAGATGTGGTTCTGAGGTCAACAACATCTTTCATGTCCTTTTAGAAAGTTACTGAAAAAACACCTTATGTCAGAACCTTCAGTGTTATTTTTTCTGTTAATGTTAATTATGCATCCTTCTTCCTTTCTGTTGTAGTTTGTGTTTCATAGTCTTTCTATGTTGCACTGTACATTTTATTGTTTATTTTTAATTTTATTTGCTGTATTTCTCGTTGTTTATCTTGAGTTTCATGTAATTCTTCGATGATGGGAGTGGAACTTTGTACAAGCCTTCCAGGCTTTGTTCCCTCCGTGCACTGTTTTAACTTGTCAGGGTTCTTACGGATCCTTAAAAAGTCTTAAAAGGCATTGAATTCATTAATCTAAAAACAAGGCCTTAATTGGCATTAAAATGTCTTAAATCAATTTTTCAAAAGTCTTAAAAATGTTAACACATGGTGAGTGGTATTTTATGGTTGTAATTAGTCTCAAATTTCAAAATAATTGGTAACATTCTGATATAGAGAAGTTAGTGGCTTTAAAAAAGTCTTAAAAAGTCTTAAATTTAACTTGGTTTAAGCTGTAGGAACCCTGCTTGTGCTAAATAAATCAATCAAATCAAATAAGCCACTAAGGCCAAGACCATCTGTAAACATCAGCACCCCTGACCTCTGACCCCTGACCTCTGACCTCTGACCTCTGACCTCTGACCCCTAACCTCTGACCCCTGACCTGTGACCTCTGACCCCTGACCTCTGACCTCTGACCTCTGACCTCAGGCACTTTGACATCAAGTCCCCGGCCGACTCGTCCGTAGCCGCCGCTCTGTTCTCGGTGCCGGACTTCGTGGGCGACGCCTGCAAAGCCATCGCCTCCAGAGTCAGAGGAGCAGTCGCCTCCGTGCAGTTTGATGACTTCCACAAGGTTGGTTCATCTTCCTCTTCCTCCTCCTCCTCCTCTCTCCTCCTGCTCTTCCTCCTCTTTCTTCTCCTCCTCTTCTTCCTTTCTCCTCCTCCTCTCTCCACCTCTTCCTCTTCTGCCTCCTCCTCTTACTCAACCCTTTTCTCCTCCCCCTCTTCCTCCTCCTCCTCCTCCTCCTTCTTGTCCCTCCTCTTCTTTATCTTCCTCCTCCTCCTCTTCTTCCTCTGCCTCTCTCCTCCTCCCTCCTCTTCCTCCTCCTCTTCATCTCTCCCCCTCCTCCTCCTTCTTGTGCCTCTTCTTCCTCCTCTTCTTTATCTTTCTCCTCCTCTTTCCTCCTCCTCCTCCTCCTCCTCTCCTTCTCCTCCTCCTCCTCCTCCTCCCTCTTCCTCCTCCTCCTCCTCCCCCCCTTGACTCCTCCTCCTCCTCTTCTCTCTTCCTCCTCCTCCTCCTCCTCTTCTTCCTCCTCCTCCTCTTCCTCCTCCTCCTCCCCCCCTTGACTCTTCCTCCCCCTCCTCCTCCTCTCTCCTCCTCTTCCTCCTACTTTTCTGCCTCCTCTTCCTCCTCCTCTCTCCTCCTCCCTCCTCTTCCTCCTCCTCCTCCTCCTTGTCCCTCTTCTCCCTCCTCTTCTTCCTCTCTCTTCTCCTCCTTCTTGTCCCTCGTCTTCCTCCTCTTCTTCTTTATCTTTCTCTTCCTCTTCCTCCTCCTCCTCTTCCTCTCTTCCTCTCTTCCTCCTACTCTTCCACCTCTTCCTCCTCATCCTCCTTGTCCTCTCTCCTCCTTGTCCTCCTCTTCCTCTTCCCCTCTTCTCTTCCTGACTGTTTCTCCTCCCCCTCCTCTTCATCCCCCCCTCCTCCTTCTTGTCCCTTGTCTTCCTCCTCTTCTTCTTTATCGTTCTCCTCTCTCTTCCTCCTCTCCCTCCTCCTCCCCCCTTGACTCTTCCTCTCTCCTCCTCCTCCTCCTCCCCCTCCTCCTCCCTCCCTCCTCCTCCTCCCCCTCCTCTTCCTCCTCCTCCTCTTCCTTCTCCTCCTCCTCTTCCTCTTCCTCTTCCTCCTTCCTCCTCCTTTTCCTCTTCCTCCTTCCTCCTCCTCCTTCTCCTCTTCCTCTCTCCTCCTCTCTCCTCCTCTTCCTCCTCCTCCTCCTCTTCCTGACTCTTCCTCCTCCTCCTCCTCCCCCCCTTGACTCTTCCTCCTCTCTCCTCTTCCTCCTCCTCCCCCCTCCTCCCCCTCTCTCCTCTTCCTCCTCTTTTCTCCTCCTCCTCCTATTTCCATCTCCCCCTCCTCCTCCTCTCTCCTCCTCTTCCTCTTCTACCACCTTTTCTGCCTCCTCCTCTTCCTCAACCTCCTATACCTCCCATTTCTCCTCCTCCTCCCTCCCTCCCTCCTCCTCCTCCTCCTCCTCCTCCCCCCCCTGACTCCTCCTCCTCCTCCTCCTCCTCCCCTCCTCCAGAACTCCATCCGGATCATCTGCTCTGCGGTGTTTGGCTTCGATGAGAAGATGTCCGTGCGGCCGACGCTGCGGTTCAGCCAGAACAACCTGGTGATCAGCAGCGTGGACATCCAGTCTGTGGAGCCGGTCGACCAGAGGACACGAGACGCTCTGCAGAAGAGCGTGCAGCTCGCCATCGAGATCACCACCAACTCCCAGGAGGCCGCCGCACGGTCAGAGACACACACACACACACACACACACACACACACACTGTTAAAGCCTCTGGAAACGTGGCTTTAGATAGTAAAAAATACTTATATTATATCAAAGTTGAGTGTCTCATCATCAAAGGTTTGAGTGAAAATAACTTTTAGAAAACCTGTTTGTAAACAGTCGAATATGTTTGAGCCCAATAAAAAGATAGATAGATAGATGGATGGATGGTTGGTTGGTTGGTCGGTTGGTTGGTTGGTTGGATGGATGGATGGATGGTTGGATGGATGGTCGGTTGGATGGATGGATGGTCAGTTTGATGGATGGTTGGATGGATGGATGGATGGATGGATGGTTGGATGGATGGATGGATGGATGGATGGTTGGATGGATGGAAGGATGGATGGTTTGATAGATGGATGGATGGTTGGAAGGATGGAAGGATGGATGGTTTGATAGATGGATGGATGGATGGATGGTTGGAAGGATGGAAGGATGGATGGTTCGATAGATGGATGGATGGATGGATGGACACACACACACTGTTTGCTGTATATTGTTAAAGCCTCTGGAAACGTGGCTTTAAATAGTAAAAATACTTATATTATATCAAAGTTGAGTGTCTCATCATCAAAGGTTTGAGTGAACTATTAGAAAACTGTTTATAAACAGCTGATTTTGCTGTTTAGAAACAGTCAAATATGTTTGAGCCCAATAAAAAAATAGATAGATAGATGATTGGATGGATGGATGGATGGATGGATGGTTGGATGGATGGATGGATAGAATCTAGATGGATGGATGGATGGATGGATGGATGGATAGAATCTAGATGGATGGATGGATGGATGGATGGTTGGTTGGATGGATGGTTGGATGAATAAATGGATGGATGGATGGATGGATGGTTGGATGGATGGATGGATGGTTGGTCGGTTGGATGGATGGATGGATGGTTGATTGGATGGATGGATGGTTGGATGGATGGATGGATGGATGGTTGATTGGATGGATGGTTGGATGGATGGTTGATTGGATGGATGGATGGTTGGATGGATGGATGGTTGATTGGATGGATGGATGGTTGGATGGATGGTTGATTGGATGGATGGTTGGATGGATGGTTGATTGGATGGATGGATGGATGGATGGATGGATGGTTGAATGGATGGATGGTTGATTGGATGGATGGATGGTTGGATGGATAGATGGATGGATGGATGGATGGTTGGTTGATTGGATGAATGGATGGATGGTTGATTGGATGGATGGTTGGTTGGATGGATAGAATCTAGATGGATGGACGGATGGACGGATGGATGGATGGATGGATGGATAGATGGATAGATAGATGGATAGATGGATAGATGGATAGATAGATAGATAGATAGATAGATAGATAGATAGATAGATAGATAGATAGATAGATAGATCAAACCCAATTTCAAAAATGTACAAAAACTTAAAAGACAAATCTTTTGAATTTGGATGAAAACTGATTTCTAATTATTTTTACATGTTTAATATTATGCACATAAGAGGCTTTAAGGATGCTGTTGATGATGCTGATGATGATGATGCTGCTGTGTGTCCTGTGCAGACACGAGGCGGAGCGTCTGGAGCAGGAAGCGCGGGGGAAACTGGAGCGTCAGAAGATCATGGACCAGGCAGAGGCGGAGCGGGCCAGGAAGGAGCTGCTGGAGCTGGAGGCTCAGAGGTGACCCTGAACGCACCACCACCGTCTGCTGAGTGACCACACTGCAAAAACTCAAAATCTTTCCAAGAATATTTGTCTTATTTCTTGTCCAAATGTCTCATTTCTAGTCTAAACTAATCTCTTTCCACTTAGAATAAGACTAAAAAATTAAAATGAACTTGTTCTTAGATCATTTTCATTTTTTTCAAACTAATTTTCACTTGAAATAAGTAGAAAAATCTGCCAGTGAAAGCAAGTTTTTTGTGCTTGCAATAAGAAAGAAAAACTTGCTCCACTGTCGGATTTTTCTGAAGTGAAGTGAAAATCTGCTTGAAAGAAGTAAAAAGTGTCAAAAACAAGCTACTCAATGTGATGAGTCTTATTTTAAGTAGAATTAGATTTGTTTTGACTAGAAATTAGACAAATATTCTTGGTGAGATTTTGGGTTTTGCAGTGCAGCCACAGTGTGCGAGTCCTGCTCTCTGACTCTGACTGTGTGTGTGTGTGTGTGTGTGTGTGTGTGTGTGTGTGTCAGCGTGGCGGTGGAGAGCACCGGAGCAGCGAAGGCCGAGGCTCAGTCCCGGGCCGAGGCGGCTCGGATCCAGGGAGAAGCAGCCGTCAACGAGGCCAAGCTGAAGGCCGAGGCTCAGAGGATCGAGGCCGTACGTCTGCTTTGTTTTGTTTTGTTTTGTTTAGTTTATTTAGATCTCCGTTACCTTTAGCCACGCAGCAGCAGCTTTTCTTCCTGGGGTCTTTTCATCATAATAAATGACAAATACAAACCATCAACACACAACACATTAATACATAAAAACAAAAATACACAGAAAACACATACTTAATACACATACAAAACAAAACATCCAAGACAAATACTTAACATAGGCTATATAACCCGCTCCTACATTTAATCACTACACAACAAGGATACCAGGACCCAGTTTACAAATATAGGCTACTAATGGTCAAAATTACAATCGAAATAATAATCTCTTAGTTTCATTTTAAAACTAACCTTGTTTCTTTGTTGTATAGGACGAATTTCCTTGTTGTTTACAACTACTTCCGGGTAGAAAAACCAGCATGAGAACAATAGTGACGGACGAGAGTTTTGCTATATCTCATTTTTCATGTTACTATATCACCGTTTAGACTAATCTGATGTTTGTAAAGTTTATAAAACCAATGATTGGACAAACATTACTATTTACGTGTGCATATTTTTGTAATTAGTCATGGTTATCATAGATTAGCCGGGCTAACGGTTAGCTACCTGTTTAACTTTAATAACTCAGTGACTCAATAAACGCTCCATGAAAAAATATTTTCTCCAGCGGATATCTGAGTTCCAACATGACTGAGCTAACTGGAGTAGTTTCATGTCGTGTCCCACAACGGGAGGGTTTTAACAGCTGACGTCCTGCTGTTAGCTTAGCTACTGCCGTTAGCTTAGCTACCGCTGTTAGCTTAGCTACCGTTAGCTTAGCTACCGTTAGCTTAGCTACCGTTAGCTGTCCCTGTCAGCTGAGCCACTGATGCTTTCTAGACACTGTGATTCCCCCAAACTGAATAAATACAACACATAGCAACACAAAACACACACACAGAAATAGTGATGTTTCTTCAATCATTTCAGATTTGTCTAAACGGTGATAGGGCCTGAAAAATATGATATATAGCTAAACTCTCGTTCGTTACTATTGATCTCATTCAAATTACGTGCTGGTTTTCTACCAGGAAGTAGAATGTAAACAACAAGGAGATTCGGTCTATAACATAATTCTAAAGGGCATATGGGTAGAATAAAATAACCTCCAGCAGCATGTCTGATCTTCACAAGCCCCGCCCCCCGTGTGTGAGGCTGAACGGCAGCTACATTAATGTGTGTGTGTGTGTGTGTGTGTGCAGGAGGCGGAGCTGCAGCGGCTGTCCAAGGCTCGTGAGCAGGAGCTGAGCTACAAGAAGGAGATGGACCGGCTGGAGGTGGAGAAGCAGGAGAGACTGGCTCAGATCGAGAGCCAGAGGTTCAGTCAGCTGGTGGAGAGTCTGGGCAGCGACACCCTGAAGGAGATGGCCCGGGCCGGACCAGAACTACAGGTACCACTACTACTACTACTACTACTACTACTACTGCTGCTGGTAGAGACAGATGGGACCTGGTTCTGTTCATCAAACTTCTCAGAGTTCCTCCTAACAACACTGAGTCCACTTCTTGTCTAAAAGCTGCAGTGAAAAGTCAGTTCTCAGGCGTCTGACTAATGCTGCGTTCACATGGAGTCCGGTAAACGGCAAATGCCGCTGGACGGAACGGTAAAAACAAACAAACTGTGGGACGGCGCGGCACAACGGCAAGATGTCTCACCATGTTGCTATGGCAACATTTTAGTGAGCTGAACAAGTGATTTTATTTTCGAGGAATTGACTAGGTTTTTATTTAGTCTTAGTTGTAGTTTTTCAGGTTTTTTTAATCTCTAAGAAAACGACAACTAAGCTGATGTTTTCTGACTCTGGTTCATCTTGGATTTAGTTCTTGTTTTTGGAATACTTGTAGCCTAGAAATCTCTCTGCCCCCTAGCAGCAGCAGATCTCTTTGCTCCGTAGGTGGGTCTAGAAACGAGCCATAGGAACTTTTTGAGTCTCAAACACCGTTTGTGTTGACCAATCACAGCGCTCTATCTGTTTAGAGAGTCGTTGGGCGGCTTAACGCCATGACGACATACATTTTAATTGGCTTGTCGGGCTAACGTCATCCTGCTCTTTGCTCTGATTGGTCGTAGCGCCGCCCTATTGGTGCAGAGGCAGTTTGAGGTCTACCGCTCGTTGCCAGACTAGACATGTTCATGATGTAGTTTGGCTTGTCAGGCTAGAATAATTGTCATTTTTATTTTGATTACAGTTAATTAGATTATTAACATCACCATGTTGCTATGGCAACGTCAACATACTCGTACTCACACGTCACGTTCGGTTGAGTTTACCGCGCGGCAGACGGCAAAAGTTAAAATATTTGAACTCGGGACGGCATTGCCGTTTGCCGTTGCCGTCGACGGTATTTTTTGCCGGCCTCCCCCAAGTTTTACCGTCGTTCTCTCGTCCACTAACATGGAGTCCGGCATGCCGTCTGCCGTTTACCAGACTCCATGTGAATGCAGCATTAGACTTGACTGAATAAACTGGATATTAGACGACATCGCTTCCACAAGTCCGTAGGAACGACCAATCGCTGAATATCACAGAGCTGCACCTGTTAAACCCGCTGTGTGTCTGTTTTAGTGTTTTATGGTCTGTTTTATTTATTGTTTTTACTGGTTTTTATTTTTTGAATTGTTTTATTTAAATTGAAGATTGTTTTGTTGCTTTTCTAATTGTCTTATTTCCATATGTTCCATTATGTACAGCACTTTGTTTCAGCTGTGGTTGTTTTAAAGGGCTTTATAAATAAAGTTGAGTGTTTGTCTCCTCCAGGTGAAGATGCTTCAGGCTCTGGGTCTGAAGTCGACTCTCATCACCGACGGCTCGTCGCCCATCAACCTGTTCACCACCGCCAACGGCCTCTTGGGGGCGCTGCCGGGCCAGGGCCAGGGCCAGTAGGAGGAGTGTGTCTGTCTCTGACCCTGAAGATGCTGCAGTTGCTATAGAAACACATGTTTTATATCAAACATCTGGACCAAAGATGAACAGCTGTGGTAGAAAACATCTGCTTCTTTGCTTTGAAACAATTCAAATCTAGTTTTAAGACCAAATTTTTTAAGATGTGTGTCGGTGAAATGCATCCTGGGAGTCGTAGTCAAAACAAAGAAACCAGACGTTTGCTGCAGCTGCGTTACCGTGGAGATGAGGTGATGTTTAATTAGACGTTTAGTTTTGCACTCAGAAGGAGAAGGAGAAGTCGTGCCTACAATGATGTTTACATGTCTGACATTGAATGTTTCTGTTTCCGTGGTAACGAGACGATGAAGATGATGAAGGTGATGATGGTGATGGTCTTCCTTACTCTGCCTTAAAGCATGTTGGATGTTTCTACAGTCAAACTGTGTGAAGTCAATAAAGTGCTGCAGCTGGAGGCCACGCCCCCTCTCTGCTGTTCTGTGACATCATCATGTCCTCTGTGATGTCATCATTTCAACTCAAATTAATCTGTGAATGTACATGATCAAAACACTTACATAAATATAAACTAGATTTATTATTATTATGGGAACTTACAAGAATAAAACGCTGCTCAAAGAGATTTACATTCAAGAACTCAGAATAAAATAAAACAATAAAATAGAGAAAAAAACCAACAGAGTAAAATAAAAAGTTTCCTTTATTTCCACATTTATTTTCCTTTTTATTCACAGGTTCTTTCTTTGTCCTGTGAGTCCTGCAGTCGGCCCCTAGAGGGAGCTGCAGCCTCACTGAGCTGCTCTCTGCTGCTCAGGATGCTGCTTTAAGTGTGTGTGTGTGTGTGTGTGTGTGTGTGTGTGTGTGTGTGTGTGTGTGTCAGTGTGAATATAGGTTACACGCAAACTAACACGGTAAAAAAAACTTTAACTTTTGAAATTATGAACGTCTTTTCCAAAATAAAGATAACTTGATAGTTTAAACCTGGTCTAAATCTAGACGTTGATTCAACCTCTAAATCAAGGCTAGATCTAAACTTTACTGTATATTGATCACTGGCCATTGAGATTATTTTAGTCCAATATTTGGACACCATTGTGCAACCTACAGTTATTTTTTGGTCAGTATTTATTATTCCTATTTAATTCAATCGTCTAGATTTGGTCTAAGAATAGACGTTAACTCAAGTCTAAATATAAACTACACTGTACATTGATCAATGACTGTTAAAAATGTTTTAATCCAACATTTGGCCATCATTTATATAACTTACAGTTGTTTTTTTTATTTAATATTTAATTGATTCAATTCTATCATCTAGGTTTGGGCTAAAATATAGAACGATAATAGACGGGCGAATTTTGGTCTAAACTTCGACTAGACGTCTAATAAACGTCTAATGCTCAAGTGTAGTCAGGTTCACTGTGTACTTTTGTGGGAATTTTGGGGGGATTTGTTGACCTATACATTTTTGGAATCTGCAGACCTTGGGGATTCCAAAAACCAATGTTGCCACTTACACAGACACCTGTATGGAGGCCATTTTGGAATTTCAAAACGGGCGCCATAAAATACAGAATTTCAGTTATCTTGGCCTCTAAACAACCTAGAAACTCAATTAAACATGCCAAACCTATGTTTTCTTTGTCAAGGAATCCAATGGTGACTTCAGAATTGTGCTCATAATCAAGCTGTGGCGCCCCCAAGAAGTGGAAAAGGAAATTGTTACTGTAATTCCCGACCCCATGTCAGAAGTCCTGCATTCTGCATATGATTATATAAACAATGACAAAGGTAAATTAAAACTATAATCCGTACATAAATGTTTATTTATTACACCATAGGCTGGTAACAGTCGGGACTCGGTCAGCACAGAAAACTCAAAAACTCGAATTTCATTGAGGCAACTGAAGCATCAAACAGAAAATGGATCTGAGTTTTGTGGAGCAGCAGTGAGTTGGGCCTTCAGGGCCACCGTAGGAGGTGATGGAGGTGAAATGTGTTTGAGCTGCTGTGACTGAGTCTCAGCTGCGTGTTGGTCCGTCCCCTCGTCAGGTATCAGAGGGACATCGGGACGTCAGGACGGGAGCCAAGCAGATGCAGATCAGCAGGAGGCTCCGTTTTAATCCAATTCATCGATCAGATAATTCAGTCAGAGGAGGATAATTAATCCTCAAGGTTGACTCTAATTCTCTCCAGCTGTCTCCTCTCATACAGTCTCCTCTTCATCTTCTGGCCTCGGCCATCAGAGATCTGCCATGGACACTCTGGATCTGTTGGCCAATGAGATTAAAGCTGAAGATCCACTTCAGACTAGAAACTTGTGTCTTTAAGAGAAACTAAAGACACATTTATAACGATCTAAAACAAACACAAACAAAAACTTTCTTAACCCTCCTGTTGTCCTCATGGGTCAATTTGACCCAATCTGTTCCCTTCCTCCATCCTTCCTTTCTCCCTTCCTTCTTTCCACAATCCTTCTTTCCTTCCTTCCTTCCTTCTTCTTCCTTTCTTGAACGAATCTGTTCCCTCCCTCCATCTTTCTTTCCTTCCTTTTCCCCTTCCTACTTTCACAATCCTGCCTTCCTTTCTCCCCTTCGTCCTTACTTCCCTCCTCTTTTGATCCAATTGACCTGATCTGTTCCCTCCCTCAATCTTTCTTTCCTCCCTTCTTTCCCTTCTTCCTTCTTTGAACGAATCTGTTCCCTCACTCCATCTTTCTTTCCTTCCTTTTCCCCTTCCTTCTTTCACAATCCTTATTCCCTTCATCCCTTCCTTCCCTTTGTCCTTACTTTCTTCCTCTTTTGATCCAATTGACCTGATCTGTTCCCTCCCTTCTTTACCTTCTTCCTTCCTTTTTCTTCCTTCCTTGAACGAATCTGTTCCCTCCCTCCATCTTTCTTTCCTTCCTTTTTCCCTTCCTTCTTTCCACAATCCCTTTTCCCTCCCTCCCTTCCTTTCTTCCTTCTTTCCCTTCGTCCTTAATTCTTCCTTCCTTTTTAACCCAATCTGTTCCCTCCCTCCTTCTATCTTACCTTCCCTTTTCCCTTCCTTCTTTCCTTCCATCTTTCCCTTCATCCTTCCTTCCTTCCTTGACTCAGGAGGAGGACAACAGGAGGGTTAAAGGGACATTGTGTAACTTCTCCTGTTGTCTATTCATGAAAATGGATTATTTGGTTCTTCAGTCTGTTTTTCATTAATCAGTAATCCCTCCATCAACAAAGTGAAGTGTTCCTTTCAGCTCTGAATGAGCCGTTCATATCATTCATATCTACATGGAGCGGGTAAGCGGCTGTTGTCCGTCTGCCGTCTGCCCAATTTCAGGTGAATGCAGCATGAAAAATACGACTGAGTTGCTTGTGATATACAACCACAACGCTAGATGGGAGGAATTCCTACACAATGTCCCTTTAACAAAGTCATTCTTTGTTTCATCTTAAATGTGACTGACATCAATTTCAGCTCATTCTGAATTACTGGCAGTGTAAATAAATGGCTGGGCGTCACCGTGGAGACAGACTGGTGCAGTACAAACAGTTTGAATCTGTTGTGTCATTTCCAGTCAAACTGATCTCAGACCTGCAGCACACACACACACACACACACACACACACACTGGAGAAGGTTTGTTGTTTTCACACCTTTCAGTGACATCATCATCATGGTTGGCATCGTCGTAGAAACAGCAGCAGCTTCACACCGAGGCTCAGAACCCGTCAAGGTCGAAACAAGAAGGAAAAAATGTTTCACCAAAAAATGAAGAAGCAGCAGATTCATGTTCACACACATAGGTACATACTTACATACATATATACATACATACATACATACTTATATACATACATGCATACATACATACATACACACATACATACATACTTACATACATACATACATACTTATAAACACACATACATACTTACATACATACATACATACTTACACACATACATACATACATACATACTTATAAACACACATACATACTTACACACATACATACATACTTACACACATACATGCATACATACATACATACATACTTACATACATACATACATTTACATACATACATACATACATACTTACACACATACATACATACATACATACTTATAAACACACATACATACTTACACACATACATACATACTTACATACATACTTATAAACACACATACATACTTACACACATACATACATACATACTTATAAACACACATACATACTTACACACATACATACATACTTACATACATACATACATACTTACATACATACATACATACTTACATACATACATACATACATACATACATACATACTTACATACATACATACTTACATACATACATACATACATACTTATAAACACACATACATACTTACACACACACACATACATACTTACATACATACATACATACTTACATACATACATACATACATACATACATACTTACATACATACATACTTATAAACACACATACATACTTACACACACACATACATACATACTTACATACATACATACTTATAAACATTCATTCATACATACATACATACATACATACTTACATACATACATACATACTTACATACATACATACATACATACATACTTACATACATACATACATACATACATACTTATAAACACACATACATACTTACACACATACATACATACTTACATACATACATACTTATAAACATTCATACATACATACATACATACATACTTACATACATACATACATACACACACACATACATACTTACACACATACATACATACTTACCTACATACATACTTACATACATACATACATACTTACATACATACATACTTATATACATACATACATACATACATACATACATATATACATACATACTTACATACTTACATACATACATACATACATACATACTTACATACTTACATACATACACACATACATATTTACACACACACACATACATACATACTTACATACATACATACATACATACATACATACTTACATACATACATACATACTTACATACTTATATACATACATACATACATATATACATACATACTTATAAACATTCATTCATACATACTTATAAACATTCATACATACATACATACTTATAAACATTCATACATACATACATACTTACATACATACATACATACATACTTAAATACTTACATACTTACATACATGCATACATACATACTTACATACATACATACATACATACTTAAATACTTACATACTTACATACATGCATACATACATACTTACATACATACATACATACTTATAAACATTCATACATACATACATACATACATACATACATACATACTTATAAACATTCATACACACATACATACATATATACATACTTACATACATACATACATATAAACATTCATACACACATACATACATATATACATACTTACATACATACATACATATAAACATTCATACATACATACATTCATACATACATACATACATACATACATACATTCATACATACTTACATACATACATACATACTTAAATACTTACATACTTACATACATGCATACATACATACATTCATACATACATACATACTTACATACATACATACATACATACTTAAATACTTACATACTTACATACATGCATACATACATACTTACATACATACATACTTACATACATACATACATACTTATAAACATTCATACATACATACATACTTATAAACATTCATACACACATACATACATATATACATACTTACATACATACATACATATAAACATTCATACATACATACATTCATACATACATACATTCATTCATACATACATACATTCATACATACATACATACATACATTCATACATACATACATACATACATTCATACATACATACATACATACATACATTCATACATACATACATTCATACATACATACATACATTCATACATACATACATACATTCATACATACATACATACATACATACATATAAACATTCATACATACATACATTCATACATACATACATTCATTCATACATACATACATACATTCATACATACATACATACATACATACATACATTCATACATACATACATACATACATTCATACATACATACATACATACATTCATACATACATACATTCATACATACATTCATACATACATACATACATTCATACATTCATACATACATACATACATTCATACATACATACATACATACATACATTCATACATACATACATACATACATACATTCATACATACATACATTCATACATACATACATACATACATTCATACATACATACATACATACATACATATAAACATTCATACATACATACATACATACATACTTATATACATACATACATACATTCTAATCTCCTTTTATCATGTATACCCCCGTATGTAATTACCTGCATCCTGGTCTCAGTGTGTTGTTGGGTTCTCATGCTGTCTGTGTCCATCTCCTATGGTTTTACAGTATTATGGTATGTTGTGACTTGTCTTCTATGGTTTCTATATGTTTGTGTTGTTTTTTGTCAAGCACTTTGTAAAGTTGTGTTTTTAAATGTGCTATATAAATAAAGTTATATTGCATACATAAACTTATATACGGTACGTATATAGTTACATACACACACATTTTTTCATTCATACAAACATACACATTTTCATACACACACATGCACATATTCATACATACATAGATACCACTTACATACACAAACAAACATACATACATATGTAATTCATACTTTCATACATACATAATACATACACACTTTTTCATTCATACATACATACACACTTACATTCATACTTTCATACATACATGTATATTTTCATACATGCATACAAACAAAACATACATATTTACAGTAATACAAACGTACATACACATACTAGAATACATACATATTTGCATGCATACACACATACACACTTCCATGCATACATACACATTTCCATACATATATACATACATATGTTCATACACACACACACACACACACACACACACACACACATGCACATTTTCATACATACATACAGTATATACTTTAATACATACATACATACATACGTACTTTCATACATACATTTATACATACTTCCATACATACATATTTACATACACACACATGCACATTTTCATACATACACATACTTTCATACATACATATATGCACATTTTCATACGTTCATAAATACATACATATTTTCATACGTACAAACACAAACTTTTTCATACACATATTTCCATACATAAATACTTTCATCCCTACCTACATGCATACACACACACACACACACACACACACACACATTTTCATACATACAGTACATACACATGAACATAGACATTTTCATTCATTCATACATACATACCTATAAAATTAAATCTATAAAAATATTAATCGTAACAACCTATTTTATCTCAAACTAACAAAAATCTGTTTAATGACAAATAAACTTTATCTCTACATGGGTTTAAATCGTTCTTCTCCATCTTCTTCCTTCTTCCCTCTTCACCTTCGTCCTCCTCCTCTTCCTCTCTGTTTACTGTATCATTCTGTGTGTCTCCACTGTAAGATGCCCTGTTGTTTACGTGTCGCGTTGCCACGGTTACGGCTCAGCCCATTTCCTCTCTCTGACCCATAATAAACGGCTGTGGAGCTGCAGAGAGGGAGTCGCCACACTCATTACTGTCAACAGCATGGATGGATGGATGGATAGATAGATAGATAGATAGATAGATAGATAGATAGATAGATAGATAGATAGATAGATAGATAGATAGATAGATAGATAGATAGATAGATAGATAGATAGATAGATAGATAGATAGATAGATAGATAGATAGATGGATAGATAGATAGAATGATAGATAGATAGAATGATAGATGGATGGATGGATGGATGGATGGATGGATGGATGGATGGATAGATAGATAGATAGATAGATAGATAGATAGATAGATAGATAGATAGATAGATAGATAGATAGATAGATAGATAGATAGATAGATAGATAGATAGAATGATAGATGGATGGATGGATGGATGGATGGATGGATGGATGGATGGATGGATGGATAGATAGATAGATAGATAGATAGATAGATAGATAGATAGATAGATAGATAGATAGATAGATAGATAGATAGAATGATAGATGGATGGATGGATGGATGGATAGATAGATAGATAGATAGATAGATAGATAGATAGATAGATAGATAGATAGATAGATAGATAGATAGATAGATAGATAGATAGATAGATGGATAGATAGATAGATAGATAGATAGATAGATAGATAGATAGATAGATAGATAGATAGATAGATAGATAGATAGATAGATAGAATGATAGATGGATGGATGGATAGATGGATAGATAGATAGATCTATGGGTCAATTTTCACTTTTACAGATGTAAACGTTTCCATAAAGGTTTAAAACTGCTTCAATTAAAAAAGTTAAAGAGACGAAACTGAAACTGCTCAGTGTTGTTTCCATCCAGGGTGTGTGTGTGTGTGTGTGTGTGTGTTCTTGTACATGCTACGTTGTGAGGACCGGAACAAGTTTTTAACCAACAGACTGAGGACATTTTTGGGAAGTGAGGACATTTTGGCCGGTCCTCACTTTTTCCAAGGGCTGTTTGAGGACGTTAAGATTTTAGGTTATAATTAATAAGTAAGAGTAAGTTTAGGCATTTGTTTTGGATGGTTAAGGTTATAGGGTTAGGGGCTAGGGAATACATTATGTCAATGACATGTCCTCACTAAGATAGAAGTGCAAGGATGTGTGTGTGTGAGCAGAGATGGACAGAGTACTCCACCCCAGTACTTGAGTAAGAGTACAAATACCAAATACTACTGGTCAAATTGTACTCTGTTACAAGTAAAAGTAGCTCAGTCGACATGTTACTCCAGTAAGAGTAAAAAAGTACTTGCTTTTAAAGGTACCTAAGTATCCAAATAACATCAATGGATGACTCTAATTGTTTCTAAATGAATGTAAGGAGCTTTTAACTCTTGTTAGTGAGAATGAACTCTTTGAAAGCAGCTGCACTGATGTGCTGCTTTTAGGGGTTAGGGTTTCCTTCACAGACAAACACAGCTTGTGTCCAATAGGATTTTAGAAAAAAAAAAGGGCCTTCCTACTAACTAACTCCAGTAAAAGTACTAATATTTGTCTTGGAAATGTATTCAAGTAAGAGTAATAAGTACCAAAGAAATCTAATACTCAAGTAAAGTACAAATCCTCTGGATATGTAGGCCTACTTAAGTACAGTACTCAAGTAAATTTACTCCATTACTGTCCACCACTGTGTGTGTGTGTGTGTGTGTGTGTGTGTAGGGCCGTTGTATAGGGGAGAAAGGTGATGATAACTCTAGGGGCCCAGCGCCCAGTGGGGCCCATAAAAAACCCCAGTAGTCTAATCTTTGTATGACTGATTTATTCTGTGTAAGACCATAACTAATACTCATAGTACACTGTAAAAACTCAACATCTTTCCAAGAATGTTTGTCTTATTTCTTGTCCAAATGTCTCATTTCTAGTCAAAACTAATCTCTTTCCACTTAAAATAAGACTCATAACCTAAAAATGAACTTGTTTTTAGATCATTTTCACTTAAATTCACAATAAATAGAAAAATCTGCCAGTGAAAGTAAGTTTTTTGTGCTTGTAATAAGAAAGAAAAACTTGCTCCACTATCAGATTTTTTCTACTTATTCCAAGTGAAAATCTGCTTGAAATAAGTAAAAAGTGTCTAAAAACAAGCTGCTTTTAATGTGATGTGTCTTATTTTAAGTAGAATGAGATTTGTTTTGACTAGAAATGACATTTTGAGTAGAAATAAGACAAATATTCTTGCTAAGATACTTGGGTTTTTGCAGTGTAATGCTGCATTAGCATCAAAACAAAGAAGGCTAAATAATAAATGATAATACATATGTAGTCTAAGAAAAAAAAAAGGAAAAGTTAGGGGGAGGGGCCCACTTTAGTATTCTTTAAGGGGGCCCAGAATTCCTAGCAACGACCCTGTGTGTGTGTGTGTGTGTGTGTGTGTGGTCATGTGACCCATCAGGTTGTGATTCATTGAACTTGATTAAATTGGAAAAAGAAGAAAATTGAACGTGAAGGTAAAACATCTGTTTTTGTTTGTTTACCTCCTCTCTCTCTTTCTCTTTCTCTCTCTCCTCCACCTGCATTAAAACACCCCTCCCCCCCTCCGTCTATTCCCCATCTCATCTCATCTCACACAAACACTTTCTTCTCTTCTCTCCTCTTCTCCTCGTCTCCCCTCCGTCTCCTCATCTGTCCTCCCGTTGCCACGGCAACCGGTCGCTTCATAATTTATAGCAATCTAAAATTCAAATGAAGCAGAGGAGAGGAGAGATCTTTTATTAACAGAGAGGAACCAGACCTCTTCCTCCTCCTCCTCCTCCTCCTCCTCTGCCCCGTCCCAACATCTCCGGCTGCCTCTCTCTCACTCCCTTGCCGACGGTTGCCGTGACAACCCTCTCTCTCTCTCTCTCTCTCATCCTGGAAACAAGGAGCAAAAAAAGAAAGTGTGTTCGCTCCCTGGTCGAGTCTGTCGCTGCCCGAATTCCTTCATGTCACATTAAATAAAACAACAAACCCTTCAAAATAAAAGCATCCACACACACACACAGACACAGGTTAAGACGTTTAAGACGGTTAAGAAAATAAAAGCAGAGAATGAGAAACTGACTGAGCTCAGCAGCCGTCACTATATAGATATATAACAATTACAACATAATTTAGGTTTTTTCTTTTTTACATTTACTGTATATTAGGCTATACATTTATATTGTTATTTCATTTTTATTGAATTTTCAGTTACACTTAATGTCATTCGTTTTTTGTAGGGTTAGGGTTAACCGAATGACACTTAAAGGGATAGTATCATTTTTTTTAAAGTGGGGTTGTATGATCTCCAAATAGCCCCTAAGTACTTTAATTGCAGTAGAAGACTCTCTGCACTCCTCCCGTTAGCAACGCCAGCCCATAATAGCCCTGCCCAGAGATTTACAACATACAGTGTTGTGAACAGACCCAAAGAAACGGCCTATTTTCACGGCCTAAAAGAGGTTTTACCTGAAAAAAAAAAACACAGTTCCATTGTTCACTATAATATAATTTTTTCTAGCCCTTCAAAGTGCAGGAAAAACACAGTTTTTATTTGGACCTAACCAACTCACGTATCCCTCCGCCCAGGGTTAGCGCCCGCCGATCAGCAGTTGGTTAGGTCCAAATAAAAACTGTGTTTTTCCTGCACTTTGAAGGGCTGGAAAAAATTATATTATAGTGAACAATGGAACTGTGTATTTTTTTTCAGGTAAAACCTCTTTTAGGCCGCGAAAATAGGCCGTTTCTTTGGGTCTGTTCACAACACTGTATGTTGTAAATCTCTGGGCAGGGCTATTATGGGCTGGTGTTGCTAACGGGAGGAGTGCAGAGAGTCTTCTACTGCAATTAAAGTACTTAGGGGCTATTTGTAGAACATACAACCCCACTTTTAAAAAATGATACTATCCCTTTAATGACAACGTCATGGCATCATTGACATAATATGTCATGTCACTCTTATGATGATGATACCTTCAATTAAAGTGTTACATAATTTTCAGCTTCTAGTATTTTGTTATTAACATGTTATTAACAGTTAATCTCCTGGTTTTAATCTGTTTTTTTATTATTATTTAAAGGACTGATGTCAGAGAACATCTGTGTTGACTTCACTCTTGTACATTTCTGATATTTTTCAGCGTCAGTGATTCATCAAGTTTTCTACAAACTTTCCACCCGTGTGATTAAACCCAGTGTTTGGTTGAATGAGCGCAATGAGACGACGCAGCGATGATTCATCAGAATGCAGAGACTCCAAAGTGGGGGAGGGGTTGGTGTGTGTGTGTGTATTTAACTGGGATTTATTTATTTCCCTTCAAACAAACATGATCAATACTCCACATCAGTCATCAGGATCAACAGTGTCTTTGATAAATGTTTAGTGTCATTCTGTAGGCAGTCGATTTAAGGCATGCACAGGCACAAAGAGTCCAGTGTCTGGTGACGGCAATCCATAATCAATAATCAATACTAGGAGTGGTGGCAGTGACCTCATGCTTACAGCGTCCCACTGCCCGGCCGGGTAGAAAAAGCAAGCAGGAAGCAGGTTATTATTACTATAGGCAGCAGCGTTAACTTACAAACAGTAGATAATACCATGTGATACAAAAGATCCGGTGGATGAGAGGAGAAATATAAAAATACAAAGATCAGGTGTCAAAGAGCTTTTACAAAAGAAAGGAACATGAGAAACCAGAGCAAGAAATAAATAAACAAACTAACAACGACAAACAAACTAACTAATAAAGAATAATCGGAACAACAGGAGTTAAAGTTTGTTCGGTCAGAGACGAGATGAAAAGTCCTCGGGAAGATTTTCACAAAGCTTTTCTATACCTTATGATTAAATATGTTATATTATTACATAAACAAGACTGATCTGTTTAATATCCAGTAATATTTCATCTATAATTGATAATAATATAATGATCTTTTACTATTGTGCCATTTCATTTCCAGTTTTGGTCCAAACAATGTCCTAAATTGTGAAGTTTGAATGATGTAAAATGTTAAAATGTCACCATAAGAAATGTAAAATCTAAATAAAATCCAAAATATATAAATATTTATTAACTAAACAACAGTCGACGTGATGGTTTATATATTATATAAATATAAATATCATTTCATTTTGGACATAACATCCCAACTTTGCACAAATTATGTCAATGAATGTTTCATTTTCTTTTCAAAATAAGAGTTTCTGCTGCTGAATCTTCCTCAGAACTTTTCATCTCTTGGTGTAAACAATATATATGAACACAATACAAGTGTTTGTGTGTGTTCTGTGTTCATATTGAAGTGGAGGTTTCTTATTTACAGGTATTTATTTACGCTGCAGCAGTGAAACAAAGTAAATCTTGAGTTGTAACAGTCGGAGCGGTGAAGCGACGTGAGAGGTAGCGCAGGCAGAGTCCGTAGAGCCGCGGAGAGGAAGCGACGCCGAGCGCTGAGCGTTCAGTTCATCTGACTGGTGCATAACGGGACGATTAACAGGCATGCTACATACAGGACGGGACGGTGGGGGGGGGGGGGGGGGGCAGCTTCACATTGTACCAGAGTGAATGGAACTGTTTGTTGTAAAACAGCATCTTCACGTCAACATTCAGGTCGTCATAAGCTCCGCCCCCAAAGGTGAGTGAGTGGTCAGGAAACGCACGGAAAGAAACAGAGGAAACTTTAAAAGGATAATAACCGTTTTTTACAATCTGGACCTTATTTCTAGCATAAAATCTGATAATTTCAATTACAAGTGGTTGTGATGAAATGAGCTCCAGCCGAGAGGCGCGTATATCTGTATAATGGAGTCTACAGGGCAGCAGAATGCAGCCTCTAAATAACACATTATCTGCAGAGGAGAAACTCCTTCATTTCACCAATATTTAGTTCTGATAGGCTAGTGCTATTCCCCTCTGAGTCCGGGGTTAGCTGTTATCAACATCCGGGGTCTGTAGGTTGACCTACTGACCTCTGACCTGCATGATGATGTCATCTCTGAGCGCCGCGCGGCTCATTCTGATAATAATCATTCTGCTTCGGCATTCGGGTCCATTTTTATCTCAACTAGCCGGAGCTTTAGTGAGTCCAGGTTGAGGAGAGGAAGACTGTGGAAGCTGAACTTCATCCAGCTGCTCATTTTGTTCTGACGAGTCAGAAACACGCAGAAACGAACCGTAGCATTAGCAGTAGCAGATAGTAGGTCAACCTACAGACCCCGGATGTTGATAACAGCTAACCCCGGACTCAGAGGGGAATAGCACTAGCCTATCAGAACTAAATATTGGCAGGGTTCCTACACATTTGAAATTTCCAAATTCCATACCTTTTCCAGACCCTAATTTCCGGATTTCTCTGTAAAAAAATTCTAATTATTTGTGATATTTGAGTAAATAGATGTGCATAATATGAAAAAAAGCATGCAATTTATCATTTGTTTTCATTATTGTGTATGCTATTATGTAACCAAATAATTTCCTGGAGATTGTAGCTAGGTATAATAGCGCATACGAAATAATTAACCCAAATAACTTCAGATGAGACCAAACCCAGAGAAGTATTAAGATAAATATATTTCCATACAATAGTTTCCATTTTCCATACTTTTCCAGACCTGGAAATGTATAAAACCAAATTCCATACTTTTCCATACTTTCCATACTTGCGTAGGAACCCTGTATTGGTGAAATGAAGGAGTTTCTCTGCAGATAATGTGTTATTTAGAGCCTGTAGACTCTATTATACGGATATACGCGCCTCTCGGCTGGAGCTCATTTCATCACAACCACTTGTAACGACACCAAAGTTATCTGGGGGAGGAAATGATCGGATTTTATGCTAGAAATAAGGTCCAGATTGTTAAAAAAAACGGTAATTATTATCCTTTAAGATTTAAAAATGTGGCCTCGCCTCTACACAGCGACGCCGTCTGATTGGTGCAGAGTTCAAACGTGTCGCTGCTTCAAACCTTTCGTCTTCAATGTTTTCTAAAGAACAAACAAACCAACAGAACGGTCTCCATGACGCTGCAGCAGAGGGAGGAAGTGAGGGGGCGGGGCTTCATACCATATATGTACATACACAGTGCTGCTCTGCTGGTGCTCTCCTAAATACTGTAAACATGCTATAGGCTATAGGAGGAGGAGTCAGTCCGTCCACCAGAGCAGCGCCACAGTCCAAACACCCCAACTGTCCGTCCTCAGAGTGTCCATCAGCACACACACACACACACACACACACACACACACACACACACACACACACACACACACACATACACACAACACAGACACACACACACACTCCGGCGTTTGGCACAGCGTCACATCGAGGCTCTGACGAGACGAGGACCTGACGAGCTCGATGAGAAACGTGGTTCTTCACATCGTGTGAAAGTGTCTTCAAGAGTTTTTTTTGAATGAGTTGCATCAGAACCAGAACTCGACCCGGTTGGTCCAGAGCGTTCCACTGAGATGGTTACATTCGTCCAATCAGGAGCCAGAGTCCAAGGGTTCGTTAAAAAGCCGTAACAGACAAAGATCCTCAGAGCTGCACCCGGGTTTACATCATCGGTGGACTCAACCTGTGTCTTACACATTTCATCTTTCTCTCGGTACGTTAATGCTGCGTTCAAGACAACTCGGAAGTCGGAAAACAAACGAGCTCCGAGTTGTAAAAAATGAATTGAACGGCGTCGAACTCGGAAATTACAGGTCGGGGACTCGGGTATCATATCAGAACTCCGACTTTCCGATTTGACGTCACGACAACATTAATAAAACATGGCAGCCCTCGTCTTAAACAGTTAGAATTTAGACATTTTAAGTTCTTTGTTGAGGTTTGAATGCATATTTTTGTGTATTATTGCAGTAGCCTATATAAAATACGTTTATATTAAGCTGTGATTGTTGTATGATGTGAAATTGTGTTCCTCGTATGTGACGGAAATAACGTTTAACTGTTATCAAGGCTGTGACATTATATGTGCACTCATCTGCAGCGTCTCCTCTCCTCCAAAATAAACATCATTTACTGCTGCAGTGATTTTTCCTATTCAGCTATGAGCCACAATATGCCAAACTTCCTTCAGGTATCCATGTTTTTTTTTCTCCCGAGTTCCTGCAGCGTGAACGCAATGATGTCGGAAGTCGGAAATTTCCGAGTTGGGAATCCCGACCTCCGAGTTGTTATGAACGCAGCATTACACTGAGAAAGTGACAAAATATTTTTGGACAAATGATTCAAAATTCAATAAAGATATGCATTAAAATTAAAATAAAACATACTGTGAAAGTATCAAAGCCTCAGTCCACAGAGAAATGCACACAGCCTGTATTCAGAAACTGAGCCTTAAAACCAGCCGTCAGGACTTCCTGTCACTTTGTGATGTCACAACTAAGCCCCGCCCCCTCACCACCTGGACCAACAACTTTGCAGGATTTGGTTTTATTTTGAAATCTGCTCTACACTGCAAAAACTCAAAATCTTTCCAAGAATATTTGTCTTATTTCTTGTCAAAATGTCTCATTTCTAGTCAAAACTAATCTCTTTCCACTTAAAATAAGACTCATCACCTAAAAATTAACTTGTTTTTAGATAATTTTCACTTGTTTCAAACTAATATTCACTTGAAATAAGTAGAAAAATCTGCCAGTGAAAGGAAGTTTTTTTGTGCTTGTAATAAGAAAGAAAAACTTGCTCCACTATCAGATTTTTCTACTTATTTCAAGTGAAAATCTGCTTGAAAGAAGTAAAAAGTGTCTAAAAACAAGCTGCTTTTAATGTCATGAGTCTTATTTTAAGTAGAATGAGATTTGTTTTGACTAGAAATAAGACAAATATTCTTGGTTAGATTTTGAGTTTTTGCAGTGTATTTTTTATTGGATCAGTCAGCTGCAGGTAATAATAATATATGTGTGAGTTTGACCCCTCTCAGCTTCTGTACTCTGGAGAATAACTGTCCATTACAATTTAGACGAAGTTTCAGGCTCATGTGAAACTATTAAAATGACTTAAAATCTCTGTATTTCATTAACAGGGAAGAAAAAACAGTGTCTGTCTGTTGTGTGACTGCGACTTTGTCCCACTTGTTATTTTAATATCAAATAAACGTTTCTAAATTAAACTAAACGACCCAAATACACGACAGAGACAACAACAACCTGTGTCTGTGTCCTTCAGGAGGAGAAAGGAATGAGACAGGAAGTCAAACTGAACCCGATCCTCCACTTCATACGCAACGTAACATTAACCAGCTCGATGAATGGAAGGAAGGACCACTCTGCCCTTCAGAGAGAGAGTGTGTGTGTGTGTGTGTGTGTGTGTGTGTGTGTGTGTGGTCAGGGAGAATAATTAAATAGGTTTGAATCAGAGACTCGACTCCAATCTGTTAGGAGCTACAACACAGGAGCACTTAGACGTCCACACAAACCACAACGCAGCAGCAACAACACAACACAACACAACGTCCCTCTGCCTCTTTAACTGCAGCTTCTGGCCAGATGTTCACACAGAGGTGGACAGGTCTCTAACTCAGACTTTTACAACAACAACATAGAATATTATTTAGATTAGCCATATCAGCAACATTACTACACTAGGGTTGCCTTTTTTCAACTCAGAAATATCTCAAGGATTAGAGGCTTTCTCTCAGATAAACCCATGCATGCTTTTGTCATGAGCCGGCTTGATGACTGTAACTCTCTGTTTATGGGTCTTCCAATCAAAACAATCCACAGATTACAACTTATCCAAAATTCAGCTGCACGGGTTCTAACCATGACAAAAAGAGCAGACCACATGACTCCATCCAATCCTCCGCAACCTTCACTGGCTCCCTGTTGTCTTCCGAATTCAATTTAAAATACTACTTTTGGTTTATAAAGCAGTTAACGGTCTGGCTCCACAGTAGCTATCTGACCTGTTATCAGCTCACAATCCTTACTGGTGGACTGCTCAGCTCACAGAGTAGAGATCTCCTCCATGTGCCCAGAGGCTTTACCAAAGCAGGCGACATGGCCTCCTCTGTTGCTCACCCTGAGGTTTCTCCAATTTTTTCCCTGTTAAAAGGGTTTTTCCATGGAGTTTTTCCTCAGTCGATGTGAGGGTCTAAAGGGCAGAGGATGTTGTTATGATTCAAAACAAAGAAAAACACGCACTCTCCAAAAAACTTTCAGGAACAAACTGAAGAGGTGCATGGCCAAAAGTTGCACTTAAAGAAAAAGAAGAAAGGCCAGCAGCACTCGTGTCCTTCTCATTGTTTTTTATTGCAAACTGCGTCGGCGCTTAACACACAATGAGAAGGACACGAGTGCTGCTGGCTTTTCTTCTGTTTCTTTAAGATCTTTAAGTTGTTATGATGCCATGTGAAGCCCTTTGAGACAAACTGTTTGTAAAAACGGGCTATACAAATAAAACGTCCTTGCCTTGCCCTTATCATCTATGCACCTAAAGAGTTGAATAGTGTACTACATGATCTCAGAAATGCTCCAACGTTGTGCTCCTTCAAAGCCAAACACAAGACTTTTCTGTTCTGTTTAGCTGTGCATTTCCTAAAATCTCTTTGTGTGTATGAACTTCTGTGTATCCTAGTATCTATTGCTGTTTTTAATATGTTGTCCACTGCAAAAAATCTTTCCAAGAATAGGCTATTTGTCTTATTTCTTGTCAAAATGTATAATTTCTAGTCAAACTAATCTCTTTCGACTTAAAATAACTTGTTTTTAGATCATTTTCACTTGTTTCAAACTAATTTTCACTTGAAATAAGTTAAAAAAAATCTGCCAGTGAAAGCAAGTTTTTTGTGCTTGTAATAAGAAAGAAAAACTTGCTCCACTCTCAGATTTTTCTACTTATTTCAGTCTTCTTTTGAGTATAATTAGATTTGTTTTGACTAGAAATGACATTTTGACTAGAATAAAAGAATAAGACAAATATTCTTGGTAAGATAATGAGTTTTGCAGTGTAATATCTCTATGTAAAGCACTCTGAACTGCTTCTGCATGATATGGTGCTATATACTGTAAATACATTTGAATTTGAATTATATACGACTGTTTCAGTGGCCTGGAATTAACCCTATTTCCCATAATAAGCCCTAGACCTTTAGTCCACAGACAGGTGAGTCCACAGGTGAGTCCACAAGGGATCTGATCTGGTTGGTCGGTTGCGGCTTTTTAACTCTGACGCTGAGTGTGTTTGTGTTGAACTGTGGAACGAGCTTCCTGTTCTCAGACGTGACGTAGCAGCGTTGGCGTTGTGTCGAACCTTCGGAGTTTGAACGTGTGTGCGGCGCCCAACAACAACAACTATTCATCAGTTCATCACCCGTCGCTCCGTCCGTCCGTGTTTCTTTCTCTTTCTTTCCCTCCGTCTCAGTTTCAAGTTTCTACTTTTTTTTCTTTTCTTTTTGGCATCAAAAGGTGAACAGCACAGCACCTCCTCCCACAGTTTGCTGCTGCAGAGCTGCTGCTGCTGCACCGGCGGTGGCGCGTCGGAGAAGACCACCGGAGTAATCCAGCTTCCCATAGAGACGGATGTCCGTTTCCACGACAACAGACACACTTGTTCATCGCATGTTGAGAGAGAAAGTGTAGATGTAGATAGAGAAAACAGTCTGAGGAGGAGGAGGAGGAGGAGATGAAACGATGCATCGCTCCACATCCAGATGGGGCGTCGTGTCGGTAGCAGCGGGCGGAGCAGTGGGGGGGTGGAGGGGGGGGTCGGGGGGGAGGTAGAGCGTCAGGCAGACCATGCTCGTCGTCGTCGTGCAGCAAGAAACAACAGCAAAGAAGAGGAACTGATTTTTTTTTGTGGTTTTTCATCCGGTGCAGGCGCTTGAGAACGATATAGTGCTTCAGGAGGAGGAGGAAGAGGGAGGAAGACTGGGGGTGGGGGGCTGGGATGGGGGGGAGGGGGGGTCCGGGGAGTCGCTGTGTTGTCAGTCTGCAGAGGATTTCATCAGGATTTCAATATCACTGCAGAGAGAAGAGGAGAGGTTCACTG
>NC_140914.1:3515488-3692568 GCF_045865225.1 Trachurus japonicus | reverse complement strand
ACATTAATTGACACCGACATTAATGATCAGGTTGAGGCAGTGTCTGGCTATATTAATTTTTGTGTGGACTCTGTGTTGCCCAATAGGACATTCAAAGTTTATTCAAATGATAAGCCATGGTTTACCAGCAAATTAAAGAAGCTTATTATTCAGAAAAGGAAAGCCTATAGAAACCAAGATGAGCACACAAGAATGGAACTACAAAGAGAAATTAAGAGACAGTTGTACTTGGACAAACACAACTATAAACTTAAGTTAGAGGCCTCCCTGACCTCCAGTAACTCCAGAGAGGCTTGGCAGGGAGTTAAAAAAATGACAAGTATACCACACAAGGGTAGGGGGAAACCTTCCTTCCCCCTCAATGGGAGTGAGGGAATTGAGATGGCAAACCAGCTCAATGCCTTCTTCTGCCGTTTTGAAAGTCTAGAGCCTGTAGATGAGGTTTTTACCGTTAACCCCCTCCCACCTCCACCATCAAACATTAAAATTGAGGAATTTCAGGTCCGTCAGCTTTTCAGAGGCTGTAACACGAGGAAAAGCCCAGGTCCTGACAATATTAGTGGTAATGTCTTAAAAAATTGTGCAGACCAATTAGCACCTGTGTTTACAGGCCTTTTTAAGTCCTCCATCACTTCTGAAATTGTCCCCGCTCTTTGGAAAACTGCGGTCATTACTCCAGTGCCAAAGACCTCAAATCCTAGTCAGCCTAGCGACTTTCGTCCTATTGCTCTGACATCACTTATAATGAAGTGCTTTGAGCGTCTTGTAAAGAAATTTATCTTGTCTAACACACAGCATCTCTTAGACCCCCTGCAATTCGCTTATCAAGCATCCAGAGGGGTGGATGACGCCATTGCGACTCTTTTGCACATAATTTATAGTCACCTTGAGAAGCCCAAGGCTCATGTTAAGATTTTATTTGCGGATTTCTCATCCGCTTTTAATACAATCAGGCCCAGAACATTAGCCAATGTATTATCATCGGAATTTGCACTTGAAGCTGGCCTGATTGCCTGGATTGTGGATTTTCTTAGTGGTAGAACCCAGCAGGTCAAAGTAGGAACATCACTCTCTGAAAAAATGATCACTTCCATTGGCTCCCCTCAGGGATGTGTTCTGTCCCCTCTTTTATTTATTTTATATACTAATTCATGTTCTAGCATCTTTCGAAATAGATTTTTTATGAAGTATGCGGATGATACTGCCTTGGTCAGTCTTTTATATGATGAGGAAAAGGAGCATGGCCCAGTACTTGAATACTTTGTTAACTGGTGCGAAAAGTCAAACCTCCTCCTCAATCCATCTAAAACCAAGGAAATGTGTGTTGATTTTAGAAAAGAGGAAGCCCCCAACACAGTAACCTTAATTAATGGAAAGCCAATACAACAAGTCTGTGAGTTTAAATATTTAGGGATTGTGCTTGACAGCAAGCTTAAGTGGGACAAGTGGACAGATCAAATCTGCACCAAGTCTCAACAAAGAATGTTCCACTTAAAGAAACTCCTGTCCTTTAATGTTGAAAGGAGAATGCTTCAAATGTTCTATTGCTCCTTCATTGAAAGCATTCTTTCTTTTTGTATTACCTGCTGGTTTGGCAATGCCACAGAGGCACAGAAAAAGAGGGTTAGAGAAATTATAACCATATCTAGTAAATTGCTGCGCATTACTTTGCCATGTATGGAAGGCATCTACAGAGATAGGATAGAGAAAAAGGCAAGGAATATTATAGGTGACCAAAGGCACCCCCTTGCCCACTCATTTAACCCTCTTCCATCTGGGCGACGATATCGCCCCCCTCTGTTTACTAAAAACAGAGCTAAATTTTCTTTTGTGCCCCAGGCCATTAAATCCCTTAATAATAATCAATAGTCACTGTTAGTGTTGGTCAGCTCATAGCCTGCTCAGCTGGTCTGACCAGGTTAAGGCTGCGATAAACATAAAGCTGACCCACTGATGACGAGTGTTAATGATGAGTGTTAATCTGTGTGAAAGTTGTACTGTGCTGTTTTTATCTGTGTTGTTGTTGTTTTTTAGATGAAATGTCAAGTGATCTGCTGCAACCCAATTTCCCTACGGGGACAAATAAATTACTACTACTACTACTACTACTACTACTACTACTGTCAGATTCACTTTATAGCAACAGCTAGCTTTAGCCTAAATGTAGCATTAGGGCTGGGACGATGCGCTTTTCTCCCGATTCGATTCTTCCACGATTTTTTTGGATGGCGATTCGATTTAAATTGCGATTCTACGATATTGCCGATTCTCTCGATTTTTAGTCTTTAGCATTTTTGACATTTATCTGCACACAAATACTGTAGGAGCCTATAAATTAACATACTCCATTATAAAGTGAACTTAAACCCTTTTCAAAACCTGTACTCTCTGTATGTAAAAAAGGCTAACAAATGCACATTGCACAATATAAAAAAAAAATTCAAAGAAACCCCCCCCCCCCCCAAAAAAAAATCGATTTAAAAATCGTCAAAAAAGATATCGCGATATTTATGTGAATCGATTTTTTCTCCCACCCCTAAGCCCTATTTATGTCAGCTAGGTGCTCGTCTAGCGCACCAGACCTTCCTCCAGAGAAGAAAGATCCAGCTGGACGACTCTGATTCTGAGATCAGAGGAAAAAAACGCCCCGGCTGTTTGGATTTCTTTAAACCAATCACGGGACTGAGAGGCTAAACGCAGCAGCGAACTTCCTTCAGCTCAGACTAGCTAGGTGCTAACTTAGTTAACTGTAACTAACTTTAGCCTAAAGTTTGTTTAGCTAGCTACTATTATGGTGCGTTCCATTTGTACTCGGAAGTCAGAATTTCTGAGTTTTAGTTGGAAGTTTCAACTGGAACAACCTCCGGATTTCCTACCTGGAAAGTCGGGGAATCCTCACAACACCAGAGTTGACTTTCAAAGATGGCCGCCCCGTGTGTAAACACTAGTAGAAGCTCCTGTGATATTCTGTTTATTAGCACTTCTGATTAGTTTCTGTCACGCTAAATCAGTCGTATTGTTCTACAAATGATGCTATAGTGTAATTTAAATTTTTTCATGTGGTATGTGTGAACTACAACGCAGGCCATGCTAACAATGGCTAACAATTAGCCTGGTAGATCAGTTTCTTGTTTTCCGTCATTCCCAGCTCCGACTTCTGAGGTAAATGGAACGCAACATAAGCTAAAAACGTTCAGTTACCACATATGAGCTAGTAGCTAACTGTAGCCTTCAGCTATAAGTACTGTTAGCTAGTTTCTAAACGTTACAGATCAGCTAACTGGTAGCCTAGCTAGCTAACAGGGCGTTAGGACGTCACCCACATCCCCAGTTGAGGGCGATAGCTGCAGCGATGATGGCGATCCCTCCCAGGATGGACACCACCGACAGAACCATGGCGTTCCGGCCCAGGCGACGAGCTCCGTCCACATTTCCTTGTTGAAGACTATTCCGGGACTGAAGACAAACAGAGGATCAAGACATTTTTCAGATGACCAATGACTTAAATTCTCAAAGTAAAGCACCTTTAAACCTGTTTTTTAGTTTGCATCATTAAATGGACAACGAGGAGTTTCTCCGTCGGCAGAACGAAAAATTCCGCGACAATAAATGGAAATGCTGGGCGAGCCGACCAGCGTTTCCTTACTTTGGGTTTCGTGGCGAGTCATGAGATTAACGCAGCTGAATCGCCGTTTATGGTCGAAACTACAGTATCTGATCGTCTTTGAACCTCTGACTTTAATTCTTGATGAATGAAAACATGAGTCTGTCTTGCACCGGTCAAAGAATTTCACGCTGCGCGCAGAGGCTCATAAATGTAGTGTGAAAAAAATACTTCGCTTTTTCAAAACTCCTCATTGTCCCTTTAACATTAGATCAGTTATGTCCAAAATATTCCACAAAGGGCTGCTGGTTTTTTCTTCCAACCAACCAAGAACACACAGTTTGACCAATCAACTCTCTGAAGACTGAGATCAGTTGATGAAATGAATCACATCTGGTGTGCTGCTGCTCGGTTGGAACAAAAACCTGCAGCTGCCCTTCATGGAATAGTTTGGACATGCATACATTAGATGGCTTTAATTAACATCCCTTGTTCTCTTTTAGTTTTTTAGTATGTTTTTTTTATTTGAACTTGTATTATGAGTATTTTAAACTATTTATTGCACTCTCTGCACTTTCTCTTTTCTTTCTTTCTTGGATATGTGTGCCAGTGTTGCTACTGTAATGTGTATGTATTGTATTACAAGTACAAAGCAGCTGATACGATGCCACCTGCCCAAGACAAATTTCCCTCTCGGGACGAATAAAGTTTATTTGATTTTGATTTATTTGATTAGATGATAAAGTTTTGTCGTACCATCACGGAGAAGGTGAGCGCTACGATGTTGAGGGGCCACAGCGGGCAGAAGCAGGACAGGATGGCCAGGAACAGGTAGTCCCGGGGTTTGGACCCGTCCACGGCGGCCTCTGGGATGGCGCTGGGCCGGCGTGTGAGCGAGGGCCTCGGGGAGCCGGCCGCTAGCGAACCGGACCGGCTGCCCAGACGAGGCCGGCCGTTAGCGTGGCCGCCCGGCTTAGCGTACAGCTTGGGCGACACAGAGGGGGTGATGGAGGAGGAGTCCACCATCATCGGACCGATACCGTTACCTGGGAGACAGGAAGTCCACAAAGGTAAACAGTTTAATTCATTTTATCCTGGACTGGTGAAGAAACTCCCGCACACTTTCTTCTCACTTGCAATATTGAAGAAGGTTAAACAACCGAAACGTTGGCCTCATTGAGTGCCGCGCTCCTTTCCAAAGTTTTAGTCAAGTGTACCGGCAATTTAGACCATTTTTGATGATTTTTGTAGAGCCACAGTGTATTCTATATTATTGCCACCAACACATACTGTGGCTCATTTGAAAGGTGAAACTTTATGTTTCAAATGGCCACAAACCGTTTGTTTCTACGTGCCTCTGTTCCTGAGAAAAGTCAAGCTAAACATGGCTGGGTTTCATAAAAATCCCTGCTTTTTTTCTAGAAAAGGAGATAGAGCGTCTTTTATGAAAGGTGCTCTGTTTGTGTCTGTCGCTCTTCTGACACTCGCATTTCTGGATCAAAGGGCTCGTGTAAGATAAATATATACAACAATTGTTGTTCTATTCACAAAACCACCATCGGGATCGTGAGCTGTCATGATTTTTTTATCATCATCTATTTCAGTTCTGCTCGTCGTAGAGTCCCCAAATTTACACATACAGGTGTGTTAAAGTGTCTATTTTCATAACTTAAAAAAAAGCAAAAAATGTAAAATGACGTTTTTGGCACTCAACGCATGGGAACGAAAAACGAGAAATTACGTGGTTGGCACTCAATGAGTTAATAATGAAAAATATTGCAAGTGAGAAGAAAGTGTGCGGGAGTTTCTTCACCAGTCCAAGTTGCTCTCCTTTCTGTCAACCGATGTGCAAACGTGTTTCCACTGCAAATTCATTTTATCCTACAACAATCATATTCTACGTTTGTCTTCACTGTTTTTTTTTTTCTCTCAGGTCATATTTAAAGTCCTTCGTCTGAAAACTACCAGGATACTGTCTGGTTATTTTTATTTTTTTTATTACTTTTTTCATGATTTAGTCAGTTCTAGAGTCAATGAGGTCTTCAAAAATTAATATAGTATAGTGCTTTTACAACAAGCTTGTTTTTTCTACAGATTGCTCCTGTGGTGGCGGCAGTTTGCAGGCTTCAGGGTTCCTACAGCTTAAGACAAGTTAAATTTAAGACTTTTTAAGCTGTTTTTAAAGCCACTTGAAATGAAATCCAGAGTCCCCCATATGGGGGACTTGAAGACATGCATAACAATAACAGAGCCCCCAGTGCACTGATTATGAAAGAATATGGTCATATTATATGTCAAATTAAACAGCAGAAGCTGGGCTACAACGTGTAAAAACCATGTTTATATGACCCAAACACAGCCCAAACACTACTCAAACAAACAACTAGACATCAAACTTCATAAAGCACCTCTGTGTGGACCCAGTCGCCACATTTCTGGCTCGTATACAACTGTACATTATGCAAAACACATCAGCGACCTCTCATCTGATCCTACACATCGGAGCGTCCCTGAACAACCGCGGCTAACACAGCAGCTAGCAGCAGCACGGCAGAGGGAGAAGACAACAACCAGCAAAGTCGAGCAAAAACAGACACTGCGTGGCCAAAACATGGTCGTACATTTGCTCTTACCTTTGCTGTTTTGCCGTGAAAAGGTTGTGTTATGGGTAAATCCACAATATTTCCAGTTGAACTCTGCCTAGTGTGTACATCTGAATCAGCCGGGCCGAAACCCGACGGCGCTAGGACCCTACACGGAAGCCTGGTGCGCGCGCATACAACCCCACGTTGGCCTGCACGTGGATCTGCTGATCTGACTGGTTCATGGCTGTCACATGGCTGCCAGTGCGGCCAATCACATCGACCTGGGTCTAGCGTCATTCCTCTCTCTCTATTGGTTAAAATGAGCCGCCACTCACTCGAATCGACCAATGCGCTGCAGAGATAGAGGCTGAAAGCCAAACCCACCCAGAAGCTGCTCTGAGCTGCACAGGGCGCAGAGACAATGAATACAGCATGTTAGTTATTTCCAATCGGTTCCAGTAGATTTATTTTCAGTTAGTTTATCCAAATTGTGTGAAAATAAAGATTAAACAATAGTTTATAGTAGCAGGTGGTTCCAAGCTGTGCCAAAAATGGACATTTTGGAAAGTTCGCCTGGATATTTTGTAGTAAAATCTCAATAATTTTGTCCTGCTTCAATTAATCAGAATCAACCACTGCAGAGACAATGTTCACATGTTGTACAATGATTTTATAGAGAGTTTGAGCTTCATCAGCATTATTCTAAAGGGCACTCATCAAAAATATGATTTTTTTTAAGGCGAATATTAATTTTTATTATTTTTTTTCTGTGTGTCATCTTCATTTACTCTTTACCAGTAACAGATATACTGAAATTTACACATCTCAGCAATTCCTCATTTTTTTCCCTTTACTATGACACCAAAAGTATTCAAATATACCTTGTGGTTGCAGAGATATACTCATTTTATTATGGATATGCAATTTTCGAGAAAAGGCCTAAAAAATAGGCCTGATTTTAAAAGGTTTTAAGACAGACTTCACATTAAACACAAATGCAAAAAAAAAAACCGCCACCACATACAGTACATAGGGTTAGGGACAATTTTACCCACTTTCCTATGTGGTCCAAGGTAAAGCGACTGCTAGATGAATAATTGGGGGGGGGCTGTGAGTGAGTGAGTGACATCATTTAACAGCTGTGTAGTTGTGGAGAGGAGATGATAAACTAAAAAGGACACGTTTGGTCGTTCGTATGTTTCCATCCAAAGTGATTCAAATAACTGGGAAATGATGCGCATTAAAAGAAATTTCAGTTCTGTGTGTTTGGTGAAAACTACAAACTTTTTTGGAGTTTTCCACAGCTGTCCTTTCAAAATAAATGCATAAAAAGTCCGAAAAAATGTTACCAATTATTTTGAGATTTGAGACTAATTACAATCATAAAATCCCACTTACCATCTGTTAACATTTTTAAGACGTTTGAAAAATTTATTTAAGACATTTTAAAGGGATAGTAGCATTTTTTTTTAAAGTGTGGTTGTATGATCTACAAATAGCCCCTAAGTACTTTAATTGCAGTAGAAGACTCTCTGCACTCCTCCCGTTAGCAACGCCAGCCCATAATAGCCCTGCCCAGAGATTTACAACATACATTGTTGTGAATGGACCCAAAGAAACGGCCTATTTTCACGACCTAAAAGAGGTTTTACCTGAAAAAAAAAAACACAGTTCCATTGTTCGCTATAATAAAATTTTTTCTAGCCCTTCAAAGTGCAGGAAAAACACAGTTTTTATTTGGACCTAACCAACTCACGTATCCCTCCGCCCAGGGTTAGCGCCCGCCGATCAGCAGTTGGTTAGGTCCAAATAAAAACTGTGTTTTTCCTGCACTTTGAAGGGCTGGAAAAAATTATATTATAGCGAACAATGGAACTGTGTATTTTTTTTCAGGTAAAACCTCTTTTAGGCCGTGAAAATAGGCCGTTTCTTTGGGTCTGTTCACAACACTGTATGTTGTAAATCTCTGGGCAGGGCTATTATGGGCTGGCGTTGCTAACGGGAGGAGTGCAGAGAGTCTTCTACTGCAATTAAAGTACTTAGGGGCTATTTGTACATCATACAACCCCACTTAAAAAAATGCTACTATCCCTTTAATGCCAATTAAGGCCTTGTTTTTAGATTAATGAATTCAATGCCTTTTAAGACTTTTTAAGGATCCGTAAGAACCCTGGGCTCCATTTTAATCTATGGGAAAGAAGACACACCGGACCACATGAGAATGAATGAGGAGCCATATTTTGAGGTTATGATCATGAGATAACAGTAGGTTACAGAGTTTATAGATGTGAGAGCGACTTTTCAACATCTATTATTCCTATAACTGTAACAGAAAATGAAATGAAAGGTTGTGTTTACTGTTCTCCACGCTGTCGCTGATCACCGTCAGATGCTCAGACTTTCCCTCATCGGGGCCGCATGTTGTTGCTTCCTGCTCGGCGCCGGCCGGTTGCGAGGCGATGGCGGCGGTGGCGTGCTCGTGCTCGGCGGCCCCCGGCTGCGTGCTGATTGGCTGCTGTGTCTCCTCCATGCTGCTGGTTGGCTGAGGGGCGCTGGGACTGGAGGCCATTGGACGGTGTGGATGAAGCAAAGTGTTGACGGCTCGCTCTGAGGAGAGACACACAGTACGTTTACATGCAGAGCTTAATCGAGCTATGCTCAAAATTCGATTTTGGCGTCAAGTCGGACTTCTGTCCTTGTCTCAATATATACATGCAACTGAGAAAACCGAATAACTGACAGGTTCCGCCCCCTCATGCGGCGTCACCCGTTGTTTCAGCGGGTTAATGCGCCGCCTGTCCTGTTGACTTCTCTGTCACCTCGTAAAAAACAGAATATAAACAACTTATAAGCTTAATAATAAATTCTCAACTGCAGTTCCCGACCAGACGCGCCAGTCTGGGCTGGATGCGCAGAGAATAGGATACGGGCTTCCTTTTTCCTCTCTCTCTCTCTCTCTCTCTCTTTCTCTTTCTTTAAAAAAAAACACTCTTGCTAGTGGCGCTGTGTGAAATGCATTGACTCGGCACTGATGTTGGTTTTTTTCTTTACTTTGCCGGGTTCGGGCGGCTTCTCTGCTCCACTTGGTGCCGTCTCTACTGTTGTGGAGCAGCGCACATGAATTGTCCAGTTATACTCCGACTAAGGTGTTTACATGACGGAGAAAATCGAATTCCAATCACATTATCTGGGTGTCCTAATCGGAGTTCTCAACTCCGATTTCAGTCGGACTAAGGTGTTTACATGCACTTCAGTTGTCCAGTTATAGTCGGATTAAGGCAATAATTCGGTTTTTTCAAGTGTCATGTAAACGTACTGACAGACTAGGTGTTATCAGAATGGATTGTGATTATTGATCTCTTGTTGAGAAGTAGCCAGACAGCAGTAAAGTGTGTTTATAATGTTTTAAGCCAGGTTCAGACGACACAATTTCAGATTTTAACACCATTTCACCGCGGTGGCTGACAAAAATTTGAGCGCCGGGAACAACGAACGGACATGTAGTGTGACATAGTCTCGCGTCACCAGGCTCTACATACAGAGAGGAGAAAAGCCTGGTTTCTGTTAACCAAATTTTGGATCCTGAAATCACCAAATTCACCAAAGTAAAAGTGTTCACCAAAATAAAGCTTGTAAAATAGACAATAAGTTGTAATACAAATTAAATACAATAAAAGAAAAGGGTTAACGTTATGGCTCTGGGATTTTCCTGTAAATTATAGCCTTTAAAGCAGAAGTAAGTGATATATTTGTGTTAATATAAGTCTTAAATAGTTGTATCTTCCGACAGCAATCACTTACATAGAGTGTTTGGTCTGAAACATGGGTCTGTCAGTCACTCTGCTCTGCTCTGAGCCCAGGAGAAAACTTTTATCGTATCCTACAGTTTTTATCCAATGAGGAGAGAGAACGGCATGCAGGGCTGTGTGTGCAGCCAAGGAACGCCGTGAATGTGGCGACGTAGGGATGAGGACTGTTATGGTGCGTTCAAGGAAACTCGTATTTTTCCGACCGTGAAGTGGTACCAGTTCGATCTGGTACGAGTTCACAGGTCAGAAGTTACGAGTGGCCGTTATAGTGACTTTCACCGGTAAAACAGGTCGGAGAAACAGGAGTGGGTTGCCTGGAACGCTACAAAGTCGTAAGTTGTGACTTGAAGCTGTAATTTACGATTTCAAAAGCCTGCCTGGAACGCAGCATTAGCCAAAACGACCGGACCACTTACTTCTGCTTTAAATTAAAAGGTTTCACCACATTTTATTAGCTTGTTGCTTTATTTTGACGGAAAGGCCAGTCAGCGGCCCCAGACTGTGACATAATTGACCAGCAATTTTACATCTAAGACACTGTACGACGCCCCGTCAGAAAGTCCAGCATGTTAGAATATTTTTGCAACTCATCACCTATAGTCTGACATCTCCTACGACGTGAATCTTGATGTCGACCAATAGGACGACAGAACGCTTTGCTGCAGTTTTTACACCCACTGAGCATGTGCTTCATGTACGAAGTATAAGTGAATGGTTTGATGTGAACACATTCATTAACGTAGCTCATGTTCTCTCTGAAGAACAGACAGTCAGTCCACTACCATTTTTTCTTCGTCTTATTTTTCATGTCTGAGCAAAAGGCCGCTATCACACACAGCGCTACATGATTGACAGTTTGTACAAGTTCAGGCCGTTGGGGAGGCGTCACAACAGAGTCGTGATCGGTCATGAATGATGATTGGTCGGGGTGATACTTGTAATGTTGCCAGTTTCCCGACCAAGACACGGCAAGAGTTTATGCCACTGTGATGGTTTAATCTGACATGGTGACCATCGTGAAAGACAAGTAAACTGTGTAGTCTGAACCCGGCTTTTTTGTCAAATTGGCCCATTGCCATAATCCCTATAGTCATAGCAGTAGGTTCGTTACCTTTAATTGTCGGTGCAAGCTGTTTTTAGAACGGCGGAGCAGAGCCGTGAGCTGCTCAGAGCTACACTACGGAGGCTCATTATGGGATTTCTTGGTTTCCCTCATCAAACTCATCAAATACACAATCCAACAACTCCACAACGCTCTGGTGGACAAGTTGTGAGCTGCACATTCACCACGCTATGAGATAATAACACAACGTTACCTCACAGAGTTGTTTTAGAGGGAAATTGCGAGTTGCGTTCAGGGACAGATTTTCAGCAAGCAGTCTCTGTATTTACCTCGAAAACGGCTCAGTCTCGTAATGTTCCGTTATTATCTCATAGCGTGGTGCAGGTTAAAACAAATATTAAATGTGTTAAATGTTTGTATTTTGTTGGATTGTGTATTTGATGAGTTTGATGAGGGAAACCAAGAAATCCCATAATGAGCCTCCGTAGCGTAGCTGTGAGCAGCTCACGGCTCTGCTCCGCCGTTCTAAAAACAGCTTGCACCGACAATTAAAGGTACCGAACCTACTGCTATGACTATAGGGATTATGGCAATGGGGCCAATTTGCCAAAATGTTGAACTATCCCTTTAATTGTCTGAATCAACTGCATCAGGTGGAACATCAGAGGCTCTGCAGCCATTTTTATTCTCCTGCTGAAAGACGTTCAGAAACAGTCGACACATCATTCAATCTAATTAAACCACGGCCCCTCAAATCAAACTGTATCTGCACAGTTTAAACCACATCAGTGCATCAGCATCAATCGAGTTCGATGTTGGCAAAGGTTGGGTGAGATGTTTGATTAAAAGAGGGCCGTAAGAATCCAAACTAAATGTGAACACCTGAAGCAGCAGCAGCCAGCTCTGTGAATGAACCTGAACTGAAAGAATCTGATCTTAAAGCTTTAAAAACCAGTGAAACGTTGCAGTCATCACAAAAACAAGAAGGACGGTAACGTACATTTCAGACATTCGTTCGTTTGTGGAGGATTTATGTTTCTCTTCAGCTCTAAAAGCAATAATCCCACAGATGTGTCGACTGTTTCCTCCTTGTCTTTAATAATAACTGCAGTTATTATTAAATGCAGCGTCCTGAGTCAGGAGATTTCAGAGAGAATATTAAACTGCTGCATTGTTATGTTGTATGAGAAAAACCTCTTTTGCTTCGCTGTCAGAAACAGACGCCTCCTTCAGGGCAAGTTCACACACTCGCATATGAAAATGAGAGCAAGGAGTGAGTTTGTTCAGGATTTCTTCGACACAAAGACGGAGAACAAGGACGAGTGGTTTATTATCGTCCCAACAACAGCAGAGATAGATACTGAATGGACTGTGTCTGTCTGTGTCTTCTTCCATACACATATTGTTGCATAACCAGTCGTCCAACAGCGGCACCCAGACAAACAGATTGGGATGGTGCACTAGGAGAGAAGAGTGCTTTGAGTCACCATTGTGATAAATAAATTGCAAAAAGCATAAATAAATAACAAACTTAACATCTACTTCCAGTATTATCTGCAGGAGAAGATCACGATGGTGACGGGGCTGAAAGCTAATGATCCGTCTTGTGGTGAGAAAACTGCTTCTCTAATCAAACTCTGCAGCTCAGTGATTATTCTTAATCACTGGCAACTAAACGAGTCAGAAAAGTGAGGAGCACGACGGTTTCTAAAGTTGCAGGAAAGAAAAAGAAGAAAGTTTCTGGCTCCTCAGGCACCACATTATTTATAATCCAGTGTGTGTGTGTGTGTGTGGGTCGATCCGGCTGCTGACTCAGCTGGTCCCGGCTGCCAGCTGCTGAGGTTTCTGGCTGCTGGTGCTGCTTCGTGTGTAGGTGGACACGAGCTCGCTCTCTTTGTTTCGGGTCCCGCTGGTCACTGATGGTTTGGACTCCCATCGCCCAGCGCCGTGTTAAACTTAGAGCAGGAACAGGGAGGTACAGTCATCTATCTATCAGCAGCAGATAGGAACAGACGGAGGCTGAGGGGGGATTATGTTGTCAGTCACTTCTCTGCAGTGTAAACACCGGGAGTGGATAATTACAGAGTAGGTGTTAGAGCGTATTAAGATTTATTCTGAGTAGACTCCGTTGTTTACTGACTCTCAACATCACAACCTGTACAACATCAACAGCTCGTTGGTTCCGACCCACAGAACCAACGCCGCTATAGCGAGGTCACAGGGCTGTGTCTCAATTCTGCCTGCGGTCTACGGAGGCCTCATCAGCCGGTTACACCCCGCCTTTCTGAAAATAGACTTCCATTCATCGTAATATCGAGGTTTTCTATTTTTTCTAAAGACCCCACTTTTCCAAAAAGGCTATTGGGAAAAACCCCCCACTCCGACGGATGTAATCAGAAAGGAACCGGAGGCTGTGCAGTGCGCAATGCGCATTGATCCTTTTTTCCTTTTTGTGCATAATTAACTGCAAAACAAGCAAATACTTAAAGCAGAAGTAGGCTAAGCGGAATGTTTGTGTTAATCTAAGTCTTAAATAGTTATATCTTCCGACAGCAATCACTTACATAGAGTGTTTGGTCTGAAACACGGGTCTGTCAGTCACTCTGCTCTGCTGTAAGCCCAGGAGAAAACTTCTTGTATACTTCCTTTATCCAATGAGGAGAGAGAACGGCATGAAGGGGCAGTCCTCTCTGTGTGTGCAGCCAAGGGATGCACGTGAATGTGGTGACGTAGGGACGAGGGCCAATAGATCCATGACGAGGGCGGGGACTGCTATACTAACTCCATCTGCTGACAAGAAGATAGCCAAAACCACCGGATCGCTTACTTCTGCTTTAATATTAATGACATATAATGTTCATTCTGCTTCTGGCCTGTCTAGCCTCTACCTGGTCTTTTTACTAAACTTAACCAACTCCTTTCTTCATTGCCTAAACCCAACCAAAGCATCTCCCTCAGTCAGCTGTCAGCACGAGCAGCGGCTACAGCCTCGCAAACAAAAAACGTCGAGACAAGACGCTCCACTACATGTCAGCTTCCTGTCTCTGTGTCCCGTGGGTTTCTCCATAACTCCGCCCCCTTTAGGAGACCAGCAGACTGTGACTCCGCCCCCTTTAGGAGACCAACAGACCGTGACTCCGCCCCTTTAGGAGACCAGCAGACTGTGACTCCGCCCCCTTTAGGCGACCAGCAGGCTGTGACTCCGCCCCCTTTAGGAGACCAGCTAGCAGACCATGACTCCGCCCCTTTAGGAGACCAGCAGACTATGACTCCGCCCCCTTTAGGAGACCAGCAGGCTGTGACTCCGCCCCCTTTAGGAGACCAGCTAGCAGACCATGACTCCGCCCCTTTAGGAGACCAGCAGACTGTGACTCCGCCCCCTTTAGGAGACCAACAGACCGTGACTCCGCCCCTTTAGGAGACCAGCAGACTATGACTCCGCCCCTTTAGGAGACCAGCAGACCATGACTCCGCCCCTTTAGGAGACCAGCAGACTGTGACTCCGCCCCCTTTAGGAGACCAACAGACCGTGACTCCGCCCCCTTTAGGAGACCAGCAGACCATGACCCCGCCCCCTTTAGGAGACCAGCAGACCGTGACTCCGCCCCCTTTAGGAGACCAGCAGCAGCAGCAGGTCTTGAGCATAGACTGTAAAAAACATGGCCATAGCATCCGTGACGTCACCCATTGGTTTTGGGGAGTCGTTTTTGTGACTCCAACATGGCGGCCTGAACAGCGCCATGTTGGATTGGCCGGCCGAGAACCCGCCCACTGGCCTCGAAGCAGCTGTCCACGGAGCTGCTCGGACCTGTCACTCAACGTTTCCGCGCCCTAATTGGCCAGAATTTTAACCTAATAACAGTAAAACGGTAGAGTTAAAAAAAATCCCCCCCCCCTCAGAGTGTGTGCGGGGGTAGAAACTATCGATTGAGACCAGAAAACGTTCTGACACCAGGCTTTTAACATGTTTATTGAGGATGTAAAGTCGGTGATTTTAACATGGGGGTCTATGGAGAATGCTGCTTTCTGACACCAGCCCCCAGAGGAAGAAGAGGGGATTGCAGTTTGTTGAACACGGAAGTGACTTCACTTCTCAGACCGACAACTGCCCCCTTGGTCAAGTGAACATGAACTCAGATTATGGTCGATTCTTTCACTCCAGAGTCACTGGACTTCACACACACACACACACACACACACACACACACACACACACACACACACATCTCTTCTGAACAGTTTGACACTAAAATGGACAAATTTCAGACAAATCAGGAGAAAATGAACTTTGTTCCACACCTGCCTCTGTCACAACAACACACTCTCACCAGATCTGATGCAGATCTCCATGGTAACATCCACTAACGTTTGCAAACGGCCACGCCATGATGTTAAATCTGACTGTTACCTGTGTAAATATTTAATGTTATCATAAGAAAATATAAATAGCTCACTTTCCTCTACTGACGACTTTTATAAATCCAACACACGTTCACAACACAAGGTTACATTTAACCTCCCACCTTTCAGGAAAAAAAACCCAAACATAAATCATGACAACATCACTGTACAGATTAATGTGAAATATAACGATGTAGCAGACTCTTATTGTGACAGATGGTTTTACAGCCGGTCAGTGGGACAGAGTCTGGTCGATGTGAGCGACAAACGGCTTCTTAAAGAGCAGATCTGGACCAAAACTGTCGCAGCACCTGCACAATGAATATTGTAATGACCTGCCACCACTCGATTGATGACTTACCCCCCCCACTCCCTCCTCTTCCTCCCCCCGGGGACCAAACACTGCAGAGCTACTTTGCTCTGTAAAAGCTGATAAATGCAGTGTGAGTGTTTTCTCTCTGAGCTCGGGGATGAGTCCCGATACGCTGCAGCTCCCCGGCGGCCCGAGGCCATCCGAGCTGCGGAGCTGCAGTGTAATTTAAAACACGTTAGAGGTGGAGCTCTGCAGAAACCTCCTCCACACCACGGTCACCACGGACACCACGGACACCACGGACATGACCTCCATGACCTCCACGACCTCCATGACCCCAGAGAAAAGAAATGTAAAACTTCTCACTTACTTTGACTGTTTTTTCTTCTGATTGTTCATTTGTATGTTTTGTTTTCTTTCCTTTTGACATTATGATATTTCATTGTTAAAGGGATATCTTTAACTCAAAGCTCCTCTTCCCGGTTCGTCAAATTTGGACGAACTGGGAAGAGAAGCTTCCGCTACAAACAAGCTTGAAATATGGACTTATTTAATTTTTTTCGGGACAATTTTGCATTTCGGGGCTTCAATACAAGACGGACATTACATACGAGCAGCATGGAGGTATTTGGATGTTTTTTGGTGTGTCTTTTTGTTACAAAGACAGTTGGTATCCATTTGCAACCGTCATATGGACATGCACTGCTACGCCGAGACCCCCTGTAACTCAGAGAAGCCACGGAGGACTCTGAAACTTCTCCCAGCCCTTAGTCCACATGAGGGGGAGGAGATAATGAGCGAAATTTCAAATTTGGGTGAACTATCCCTTTAACCTAGGTGGGGGCATCGAATAAGCTCTTTGAGTTCTTAAATAATTAAAAGATAAAACTTGCCTCTCAGGATAAAAATAGAAAAAAACTTCAAAAGAGAAGTTGCTCTTGCCTTTCAGGGCCACCGTAGGAAATCACAACATCACTTTATAAAGAGTTAGATTTCGTTTTCCACAACTCAGAACTTTTCTTTATGTTTTATCTCAGTGTTATTCAGTTTAAATTATTTCAAGTCTGTTTCTCAGCTTTTATTTTAGTGTAAATAGGACAATACCCACAAGCCTCAGCTGCTGTCTCTGCAGAGCTGTGTGATCTCAACCATGTAATAATAAATAATAAAGCCTGGACCGAGCACAGCACCTGTCAGCTCTGTGATCACAGGCTCGTTGGTGAAATGCACTCTGGGAAATAGTACTTCCTAGACTTCCTCCCTTCAGTTGTTGTGTCTTTTAACACAGTTGTTCATTTTCTGTCTGCCTGATGATTGACAGGTGTCAAAACTGCCACTCAGATTAACCCTCAACAAACCCTAGAAGCTACACACAAGTACAGATGTGTGTTTAACCACTGGTTGGTTACTTTCTCAGGTTTTTCTCTTATCTTAATCTCTCCAATCTTTGAATGTTGTATCAACAATCTCAAAGACAAAGATTTGGATTTAAAATGACGTGAATTAAGGACAAATGGGAAAATTGTTGCGGAAAACAAGAAATATTTGTTACTAATGTAAATTAACTGAACAGGGGGTGGATTATTGAAATCAAGCAACTCTAAACTGGCTCTAAAGGATAATTTGACTTAACAAACATAAAGCTCCATTCAGTATAAAGGTAGATGTTTGTATTAAAGCTCCATACAGTATAAAGGTATATGTTTGTATTAAAGCTCCATACAGTATAAAGGTAGATGTTTGTGTTTGTGAAAGTATCAAAGCCTCAGTCCACAGAGAAATACACACAGCCTGTATTCAGAAACTGAGCCTTAAAACCAGCCGTCAGGACTTCCTGTCACTTTGTGATGTCACAACTAAGCCCCGCCCCCTCACCACCTGGACCCACCATCCATCCAACAACTTGCAGCATTTGGTTTCTCTGAGTGTTTTATTCTGAAATCTGCTCTGTTTTTATTGGATCGCTTTAGAAAACACCAGTCAGCCAATCAGAAGAGAGACTCAGAGCCTCTGCGGATGTGATCAACAGTTTTATTTTCTGCGTTTTAAAAGGTACAAAGCAGAAGTTGAGCTCTTATCTGAGTGTTGAAGTTGTTTCCATGTGGTTTAGTCTTTGTTAGAGACTGAGGACACTTTAGTTTTGCCCGTCACTCAGTCAGCGCTGATGAGAGGGTGAAGGTCTTTAATGAAAGAGATCGATGGAAGTGTGTGGAGGTCTAACCAGCCGACTCCCACAGCAATTAACCTGCTGTTGCTTTCGTTTCTTTTTCAGGAAGTGGCCGAGGATTAATGTCGAGCAGCGTTGGACACTTAGCAGTCAGGGGGGAGAATTAGCTGGAAGCAATGACCATTAAAGCCGCCATCCCATAGTATAGTCTGCTGTTTGCAGCTCTGCAGCAGCAGCAGCGTAACGACTCGCTGCTTTGATAATGTTTATTTCATGCCGGGGTGAGACAGAGCTTTTATTAAACTGTGGATGATGGTCGGGGTTGTCCACAGGGCCGGTTCTAGGCAGCGTATATGAGGGGGCAGTCAGAAATGTGAAGGGGGCATCATGTGAACACATCAAGCTCCAGCACTTTTTTTTCTCAGTGCTTATAGTAACTTCATTGAATTGGGTTGTTGGCTATGTGTCCAACCCCAACCTGGAGAAGTGGATTGCACTTTGTCAGGCCTCTACCTTCAGACCTGTCCAACTAGGGACTGGGGGGCCAACCAGGGTCTTAGAGCCTCTACCTTCAGACCTGTCCAACTAGGGGCCGGGGGGGCCAACCAGGGTCTTAGAGCCTCTACCTTCAGACCTGTCCAACTAGGGGCCGGGGGGCCAACCAGGGTCTTAGAGCCTCTACCTTCAGACCTGTCCAACTAGGGACTGGGGGGCCAACCAGGGTCTTAGAGCCTCTACCTTCAGACCTGTCCAACTAGGGGCCGGGGGGCCAACCAGGGTCTTAGAGCCTCTACCTTCAGACCTGTCCAACTAGGGGCCGGGGGGGCCAACCAGGGTCTTAGAGCCTCTACCTTCAGACCTGTCCAACTAGGGGCCGGGGGGCCAACCAGGGTCTTAGAGCCTCTACCTTCAGACCTGTCCAACTAGGGGCTGGGGGGGCCAACCAGGGTCTTAGAGCCCAAATTTGTTACTGTCGTAATGCAAAGAGCCACATTATATGGGGGGTTAGGGGTGCATGTACCTGAAGATGCATTACAAACCCAGAGGGGGTGAAAAAGGTGAGTAGCTAAACCCCTGTAGGGAGGTCTGCACTCTAAGAAATGAAATGTTGGTTTTACTTAACCGAGTTATGTCAACCGGTCCCACGAAACTGTGTTGTTTAAATAGGAAAAGCAATATACTATTAATGTGAATAACACATATTAAGTAAATCCAACTTAACTATCTTACTTTAAAGCTACATAATATCACCAAATGGCATAACCACAACAATGTTATGTTGGTTTTACTGACACCTCATTCAATTAACTTAATATGATTGAGTTCAATTTACTTAACTCATATTATTAGGTTTGTGTTAATACGATGACTCAAATGAATACAATTTAAGTTTCTTAAATTCAGTTAATCCTTTATTTTACTCAGGACTGGAAGCATTATTATTACAAATAACTAAGTCATGAGTACAGTCTAAATGTATGTAACAACACTCATCCCTGACCAATATCCCCAAACATGTGGCTTTCTTTACAATCACAAACATTAATGCATTTTTATCAGTTGTATGTTTGCTGTTGACCTCTTATTTATGTTTCAGAGTGTGAAGGTGTTTTATGTTAATGTACTGTATGAGTGTTGTATGCTGCATTGTGTGCTGAATGTTTGTAGCTGTATGATGATTTTGCATGTGTGGATGCTGCTAAGTGTGTATGTGCGTGAGTGTGTGTGACTATTCAACTAAATAATACTGCATAATTTACTGCAAATAATCTTACTTTGACCTCCACTTGAATGGAATCCAACTCTGTACCACAGGTGGGAGTGTCAAACACAAGTACAGACAAACAAAATAACATGTTGAAGATTAACAGTTGCGTCCAGCATCAGTCCACAGTCCAAAAACATCAGGTTTTTTTTTCTTGAGTAAGAATCATCAGAAAGCCAAGCACAGTTCTTATCCACAGTCTTGCTGGCAATCTTTGTCCTTGATGAACTGCACCGTAGTAGAGAACTTGTTTCCATCATGGCAGGTTCTTGGGATAGATCATGTCTAAACAATACGTCGATTGACCCAACGGGGCTGCACAGCCTTTTGCCACATCTCTCAGGTCTTGTAGCACTGTACATCCTTCAACGATGATGCCAACATCCACAGGCGGATCTGTTCCGTCTTCTCCCTCTCGTTTACACAGCGTGAATTTCCAAATCCACTTCCTCCACTTCTCCCACTCCACCAACATCAGCATCCTAATGGCAGAAAGAAACAGTATTAATCATATGTATTATAAATGTTATTTTGTATTAGCATTTGATTGAGTCTTAAAAGAATAAGACTTTTAATTGTGTTTTTCTTGTCAGGAAATCACAAGTAATCATGACAGCACAAACCCAGAATTTTAGGAATTTTTGCAAATGAATTAAAGAAAAACTGAAATAAAATACCTGAACATAAGTATTTAGACCCTTTACTCTGACAAAGATCACTGTGGCTGAGCTCCAGAGATCCTGTGTGGAGATGGGAGAAAGCTCCAGAAGTTCAACCATCACTGCAGCCTCCACCAATCTGGTCAGTATGGAAGAGTGGATGGACGAAAGTCTCTACTCAGTACTCGACACATGAAAGGCTGCATAGAGTTTGCAAACAACCACTGAAAGGCTGTGAGTAATGATGATGGTTGACCTTCTGGAACTTGATCCCATCTCCACACAGGATGTCTGGAGCTCAGCCACAGTGATCTTTGGGTTCTTGGTTTCCTCTCTGACCAAGGTTCTTCTCCAACTGTTCGGCTCAGAGCTGTAAGGCCTTCTTTATACAGGTGTGTACCTTTCAAATCATGTCCAAACTATTTAACTCAACACAGCTAGACTCTAATGAAGTTGTTGAACCATCTCAAAGATGAAAAAAATAATTTGACGGCACCTGAATGACCTACGTGAGTGTCAGAGCAAAGGGTCTAAATACTTAACGTTCAGGTGATATTTCAGTTTTTCTTTAATTAATTTGCAAAACTTTCTAAAATTGTGGGTTTGTGCTGTCATGATGGGGTAGTGTTTTTTTTTTTAACATAAAGCTGCAACATTACAAATGGTGACACATTTAAGGGGTTCTGAATACTTTCCCCATACCCATTGTATGTCAACAGTGTTTAAAAAAAGATTTTTCTATATTAATCAACTAAATCTAAAGCTATGTTTGATCGACAGTGTCATAACTTACCATATACTCCTTGGCAAGGTTGTCAAGATATCCATTTAAGTATGCATTCCGGTCTTCTTCGATTCTTGGCCTCTGTGGGAGACCAAAAACAGATTTTAATAAACCTTTTTAAATGGTTTCTGATTTGTGATTAGTAACATAAGAGTGACATAAACTAGAGGAATATAGAATTATGAAACTGAATTAAAAACTATGTTAATGATAGATGCTCATGAGTTAAAGCAGAAGTGAGTGATATATTTGTGTTAATATAAGTCTTAAATAGTTGTATCTTCCGACAGCAATCACTTACATAGAGTGTTTGAACTGAAACACGGGTCTGTCAGTCCCTCTGCTCTGCTCTGAGCCCAGGAGAAAACATTTATCGTATCCTACAGTTTTTATCCAATGAGGAGAGAGAACGGCATGAAGGGCTGTGTGTGCAGCCAAGGGATGCGCGTGAATGTGGTGGTGACGTAGGGACGAGGACTGTTATGGTGCGTTCAAGGCAGCCCGTAACTCGTGTTTTTCCGACCTGTGAAGTCGTACCAGTTCGATCTGGTACGAGTTCACGGGTCGGAAGTTACGAGTGGCCGTTATAGTGACTTTCACAGGTAAAACAGGTCGGAAAAACACGAAACACAACAAGTCGTAAGTTGTGACTTGAAGCTGTAATTTACGGTTTCAAAAGCCTGCCTGGAACGCAGCATTAGCCAAAACGACCGGATCGCTTACTTCTGCTTTAATAATAATGAATTTGATTATGATAAGGGACTAAAGCATTTAAACTTGATTCAAACTCAAAAAACAAGGGACAGAGGTTAAATATAGTAATACCAAACAGCTTTTTTATGTTAAGAGTAAATGCTGAGGGTACACACCTGGTCCATGGCTACCAGGATTGGGCTGATACTGCGTGTTGTTGCCCCTCCCGTCATCATCCTGTTGGGTCACAAGGGTCAAAAGCAGGGAGTCGGTGGTAAAGTGGGTGGACTCTGCATTTACCTGCAACAGATAGGACAGAATTTCACATGAAACCAAAAATGATCACATAATGTGGAAGTGTAAACATAAACATCTGTTTTAGTGACTGGTACCTGGTAGGAGTGACGTTTGCACCTGCATCCAGAGCCTAAAAAGAAGAGAGATTTTTACAATATGATATAGCCTAACATTTAAAAAAAAACTATCGAAGTGTTACACTTACAACAGTGGCACAATATTTCAGTGGTACACCCTGAACTAATTTATCCCTACCAAACGTCAGAGATAAACATTTTAATCACCAACATTGCCATACAGCCTTATGGGAGAGAAGTAGCCTAACATTAGTAGGCTACTTTAAAAGCACAGATCTGCTAAACACAAAACACTCCTGCGTCACATTTACAGAACTTATTGAAACTGATACATTATTTAAACCAGAGTTTCTGAAATTAATTTTCATGTCACATCTGCTTAGCGTGACCCACAACGTGTGTAATTAACTTAGTATCCACAACACCTGCATGTCTGTTGCAGGGCTAACAGCTAAAACTTTCCACATTGCATACAAACCTATCACTCACTCAGCACGATCTGTGTAACCAAAAACACCACAGCTACACTCCTGTTAGGTGTTATAAAGTTAAAAAAAAAAAAATCGTTGACGGCATGTTTTTTTTTTTTTTTATGCCAAGTGACGAGCCCACAAGAACGTTGCTAACGTTAGCAAGAAACCGTGTGTGCATTTTAAGCTAGCAATGACAATTACCTAAACTCTATCAAACAAAATGACTGAGTGCAATAAAAACTGAAAACTCTTATCGTCGGTTGGCACAACGTACAGTTTAACACTATTATTTAGGAAACTTTTGTACTTACCAAATCTTTTAAGGACGTTGACTTCCCCCAGAGCTGTGAGCACATTGCACTGTAGTGACGGTTGAAAGTGAAAGAAAGTACCCTACTGCGCATGTCTGACACCTGCGTGGGCGTGCATGTCTGATTTAATTGAGATAGTTATGTTAGTTTGAACATGCTGTATTTTGTAGCCTTAACATCTCATTTTATTACGTTATTCCAAAGAAACCTTATTATGTTTTAAGTAAAAACCTAATAATTATAGTAATTTCACCATAACAAAGTGACATAGTATGAACAACATGGCAATTTCATTTCTTAGAGTGTGGGGGCTTCCCCCCCAGAACATTTTTGTGATTTTAAAATGTGAGTGAAGCATTCTGGTGTACTCTGAGAAGAGGGGGGGGGGGTCTACTATGGTCAAGATTTACAAAACTGAAAGGTAGTCTTATGAATACTAAAAAAAAAAGAAAAAAGAACAGAACATTTTAGAAAATAACAGTGTCCCTTTTTCGGCGGATTTTTGTGCTACTGCAGATAATTTTATCAATGTGTAATATACACATTTTTTGAGTATATTAAAATGTGCTTTCTCAACTTCTAAAATTTGGATTTGAGGGGGCAAGACATTTATTTGAGGGGGCACTGCCCCCTCTTGCCCCTGCGTAGAGCCGGCCCTGGTTGTCCACCTCCTCCTGCTGAGGAAACGCTGCTCTGACGACTGAATGTGTGTTTAGAATAAATCCCTTCAGCAGACTGAAGCCTCTACGTGTCGTCCATCAGCGGTGACACAGACACTGTCTTGGTGCAGAGCTGGTTTCTCTCTGCTCTGTTTAGGTGGTCGGTTCAGGGCCGACATCAAAGTGCTGTAAGGCCAGTGGGAAAAATAAAACACACACACGCATACACACACACACACATACTGTATATAATTATAGGTGCCCACTGCAGAGGCAGGAGTTTCATTATCAGCAGATTTTGAGTCTGCTCAGATCAACTTTCACAGAAGTCACAAAAACACCTCAATGCAGCAAAAAAAAAAAAAAAACTCATTAAAATTCATTTCAATTCAGCAAATAAATATCAGAAGAGAGGAGGAGGAGGCTCTCTTCTCATTGGCTGACTAGTGTTTTCTAAAGTGATCCAATAAAAACAGAGCAGATTTCAGAATAAAACACTCAGAGAAACCAAATCCTGCAAAGTTGTTGTTGGATGGATGGTGTGTCCAGGTGGTGGTGAGGGGGCGGGGCTTAGTTGTGACATCACAAAGTGACAGGAAGTCCTGACGGCTGGTTTTAAGGCTCAGTTTCTGAATCCAGGCTGTGTGCATTTCTCTGTGGACTGAGGTTTTGATACTTTCACAGTATTAATATAGAACCTAGAGCTGCTTTATAATCACACTACACATGGACATCTACCTTTATACTGTATGGAGCTTTAACACAAACATCTACCTTTATACTGTATGGAGCTTTAACACAAACATCTACCTTTATACTGTATGGAGCTTTAACACAAACATCTACCTTTATACTGTATGGAGCTTTAACACAAACATCTACCTTTATACTGTATGGAGCTTTATGTTTGTTGGTTGGGTTTCATTAATAATTCTTCTTTTTTTTAATGTTGTATTAACATGTTAAATCAAATAATATCCACCAATAATATAATAATCCACCCATGTTCAATTAATTTATAATAATAACAATAAAAATTTCTTGTTTTCAGCATCAATTCTCCCATTTGTCCTTATTTCACGTCATTTTAAATCCAAATCTTTGTCTTTGAGACTGTTGATCAGAAACAACATCCAAAGATTGGAGAGATTAAGATAAGATTAAAAAAACCCTGAGAAAGTAACCAACCGGTGGTTAAACGGTTAAACACACATCTGTACTTGTGTGTAGATTCTAGAGGGTGTGTTAAAGGGTTAATCTGAAAATAAATCAAGATTTTTTTTTTAAGAAATCAAGGAGAGAGGCTGAAGCTTCTCAGGCGGGACGTGTCCTTCTCCTCCTCCTCTGTCTTTTATAGCTTTGATAAAATGAGAACTATTTTTATCAAGTCAGACAGAATTAGACATTTGATGATGATCAGTCTCATCAATCATTCTTCCTTCAGTTCTCTCAGCTCAACTCCTCTTCCTCCTGCTGCTGCTGCTGCTGCTGCTGCTGCTTGTGTTTGTCCGTCTGTCAGGGAGAGAAATCCAGCGTTGAGGCAGCGGAGCGTCAGAAACGGGATGTAACGCCATGAAAGCAACATGACTGATACTTGCACAGTATCATTGTTGTTTTGTTTCTTGTTACATTGATTGTTTGTCTTTTGATGTGCTTGTTTGAGACAAATAAAAATCAAATCAAATCAAATGACTCCTCCAATCCAGCCCCTTATTTTATACATAATTAACGCACAGTGATGTATGAGCATGGCTGACATCATTTCCCTCTCTCTTTCTCTCACACACACACATACAGAGAGTGTCATCCTGAATTCCCCACATGCATCAGCAGCATCAAAGCCAGACAAAGGAGCCGGGGGGGTGATGATGAGGATGAGGATGGAGGTGAGATGCAGCCGAGCCGACACACCCACAGAGTTCCTCTAGCAGCAGCAGCAGCAGCAGCACATGTTTCACTCTGCCAACATGTGAAACACGGAGGTTTTGACTCGGCCAACATGTGAAACAAGGAGGTTTTCATTCTCACCGAACTCTCAGCAGCAGCAGCAGCAGGTCCTAGTCTAGTCCTAGTCCACGGGCAGCTGCAGGGCGACGCTCATCATGTCTCTGCAGGAGATACAGGAGGTAAAATCCACTGAAGCAGTAAAAAAAAAGAACTCTGTGATGAAGAAAAAACAAAAATCTTAACACAATCTGATGATATTTTAAAGTAAATGTATAAAAATCACACAAAAAAAGGGTGGACTAGCGCCTCAGCTCTTCCCTATAGGTTTGGTTTAGTTGGAGTGTGATTCTGGTTTGTGGTGATGCAGAGTGGTGGAGCGTCGCTGCAGCAGCTCGGTCTGTTCCACTGCAAGAGCTGAAGGGGAAGGGAGGGGCGCTTTAAGAGAGTAAGGGAGTGTGTGTGTATGTGTGTGTGTGTGTGTGTGTGTGTGTGTGTGTGTGTGTGTCTCCCATCGACCACCAGTGTGAAGCTGGCTGAGGTTCAACGCGGTTTTTCTGTCTGATTTTCCAAAATAAAAGCCTGCCGGGGCTCTGCAGTGCTGCATGGCCGACGGTGCTCGGTCGGTGCAACGCAGACGACGACGACGATACGGATCAATGGAGCGTTAGGAACCGCAGGGAAGTTAGTTTGAAGTTGGTTAATATTTGACAGACATATTTTGCTCCTTCTCAATACATAAAAAAAAAATCATATAAAATATAAGATGTGTTCAAATGCAATAAGAAGAGGTGTGTATCATAGAGCAGGCTTAGATCTACCATCCTATGCTGATTTTGAGCCAACAGGTCACATGACTTATTGAGCTATAAGGCTCATATTTACATGAAATAAATTAATAATAAATATTTAGAGATGTCAATCCAAATAGGTCATGTGACCTGTTGGCTCAAACTCAACACAGGACAGAAGATCTAAGCCTCCTCTATGACACACACCTGTTTTTATTGCATTTGAACACATCTTATATTTTCTATGAATTTTTTATGTATTGAGAAGAAGGAGCGAATGTCTGTCAAATATCCAACTTAAAACTAACTTCCCTCCATCTTTCTTTCCTTCGTTTCCCCTTCCTTCTTTCCACAATCCTTTTTTCCTCCCTTCCTTTTTGACCCAATCTGTTCCATCCCTCCATCTTTCTTTCCACAATCCTTTTTCCCTCCCTCCCTCCCTCCCTTCCTTCCTTCCTTCCTTCCTTCCTTTTTGACCCAATCTGTTCCATCCCTCCATCTTTCTTTCCTTCCTTCTTTCCACAATCCTTTTTCCCTCCCTCCCCCCCTCCCCCCTTCCTTCCTTCCTTCTTTCCTTCCTTCCTTCCTTCCTTTTTGACCCAATCTGTTCCCTCCCTCCATCTTTCTTTCTTTCTTTTTCCCTTCCTTTTTGACCCAATCTGTTCCCTCGCTCCATCTTTCTTTCCTTCCTTTCCCTTCCTTCTTTCCACAATCCTTTTTTCCTCCGTCCCTCCCTCCCTCCCTTCCTTCCTTCCTTTTTGACCCAATCTGTTCCCTCCCTCCATCTTTCTTTCCTTCCTTTTCCCTTCCTTCTTTCCACAATCCTTTTTTTCCTCCCTTCCTTCCTTCCTTTCTTCCTTTTTGACCCAATCTGTTCCATCCCTCCATCTTTCTTTCCTTCCTTTTCCCCTTCCTCCTTTCCACAATCCTTTTTCCCTCCCTTCCTTCCTTCCTTCCTTCCTTTTTGACCCAATCTGTTCCCTCCCTCCATCTTTCTTTCTTTCCGTCCTTTTCCGTTCCTTCTTTCCACAATCCTTCCTTCCTTCCTTCCTTCGTTTTTGACCCAATCTGTTCCCTCCCTCCCTCCATCTTTCTTTCCTTCTTTTTCCCTTCCTTCTTTCCACAATCCTTTTTTCTTCCCTCCCTTCCTTCCTTCCATCCTTTTTGACCCAATCTGTTCCCTCCCTCCCTCCATCTTTCTTTCCTTCTTTTTCCCTTCCTTCTTTCCACAATCCTTTTTTCTTCCCTCCCTTCCTTCCTTCCTTCCTTTTTGACCCAATCTGTTCCCTCCCTCCATCTTTCTTTCCTTCCTTTTTGCCTTCCTTCTTTCCTCCCATATTTCCCTTTACACTTACAGTAAACCTAACTTCACTGCAGTCCTTTAGGACCCAAACAGCTCCGAGGGGGGGGGTCAGTGTTGTCTGTTAATCACAAATAGTGATTCTCTGATTCATGTTAAACACAGTGTATTCATGCAAAATACACCACAAGACACTAATGTCATGAATATACTACAATACATCAAACGTCATCACTTCATCTCATTAAAATTAAAACAGTTTTTCTGCTTCTCTGCATTTTACATTTGTCTTAAAAAAAATCCTTCCACGTGCTCTTATTTTGGAGGAAAACGTTCCTGTTTCCTGTGCTGTCTTGTTTTACTCTGTGCACCTTCTCTCTCCGTCCCATCCTGCTGGGTTTGTGCTGACGAAGCAGAATCCCCACAATGCACCAGTCAGAACCTGTAACTCCACGTTCACCACCGGCAACATCCACACTGACTGGTTATCTATTACTACTGGTATTATTACTCTTCAGTGACCGGGTTTATCTTCATGTTAGTGTTATGTTATCAATGACAGGACTGTTTTCACACATGGACGAGGGTCGGCATGACAAAGCCCACTGCTGCTTTGAAAAATAAATAAATAAATGAATGAATAAAGGTTTGTATGATGTTCTGTCTGGTTTAAGGCGAGACTGTGTTTTAATGCACTGGTCAATTTAGAGATTTTGAGCTAATTTGCTTCCTTATCATGTCTTCTTTTGGACTAGAGGAAAGAAACAGTAAAAAATCCACATTAAGGTTTTTATTTTACTTCATTTTGTTAAATTTCATTGATAAATTTCTCCTAAATTCACCAAAAGTTAGTCTGACCCAGGTCATGTCAGGTGTCGTTGTAAAGCTCTCTCTCTCCTGAACAATGATGTTGGCTCCAAAAAATGTCATTTCCTTTGTAAAAGTATCATTAACAATAACAATTTATTTTATTTTACAAAACAAATCTATAATTAAAGGTCGTTTATTCTTAGACTCTGAGCTAGAAATCTCCACTTCAGCAGCTCTTACAGACACCAAACCTTCCACTTTGATCCCTTTCTATATCCTGAAGGTTTTTACAGAGGGGATTGTTGATATATCATTCACAGCCTCATTTATACAACATTTTATTACTACAAACATGGAGACATGAGATGTTTTTTAAGGGCTGGTGACAGATTGTTCATTGTTGTTGTGCTGTTTCGATGCTGTATCATTGTCTTGTCCTGTCTGAGTGCTGTGTTCCATATTTTATTTGCTGTTTTTTCCTTTTCTGTCTGTGTAGTGTCTATCACCATTTGAATTTTATTTATTGTATTGTTTTTATTCCTTGTGGTGTACTGTTAGTCGTATTTTATTTATTTATTAGGGACTACGGATGCAAATTAGCGGCTCGGCTACAATCCGACATATTTACTGTAGTATTTTATACCAGTGTTCATCAATATGCACGGTCCCTGTTCAGTATGTATTTACAGAGTGATGAAAAGTAGATATCCAAGATCTCCTCTGTAAAAACTTTTCACTCACATGTGTCAACAAAATAAAATAAGAATTTTAGCAGCAGCTTTATCCATTGTTCAGATTTCTGTTCTGGAAATGTATGAATATTAGTGCATATTTAATTAGATATGACCTCATTTACATAAACTTAAATTCAGAAAAAACTTGTAGCACAAAAAAATAACTGTCTGAATGTTAGTGATAAACTTGGAAATTCTCATGCTGATATGTTTTATTCACCTGTGTGTCTCACCTGTAGTTGTAATCCTGAGTGTTTACTGCCCTCTAGTGGTTGAGAGACAGAACAGCAGCTTTGGAGAAGTGGTATTTTTTGACAATGGTGCCTTATTTTGTAGATTTAATCAGTTTGTTTCTATGTTTATTCCTCTCTCTCATTCTCTCTCCCAGAAGTCTGATTTAAAGATGTGCAGTCTATGGCTCTAACTTATGAAATAATCTCTTAAATGCTAAAACATTATGACAAATTTATCATAGGACAGCACCAACATGTTTTTTTTTTTTGGAAACGAAATCCTTAGCAGGCTCTGAAACAGTCAAATAGAGCTCTGGTAGCTGATGTCATGATGTGGTAAAACATTTTAAGCTTTTCCAGGATATTTGACTTTTTCCTCCCTCATTTTCCATGTGTTTTTCATGATTGGAAAATTGGTCTGCCATTTTCCAGGTTTTCCAGATTTTCTGGGGAACCTGTCCTATTCAATAACTCAGCCTCTTATTTTAAAGATTACTTCAGGCGGGTTAACAATATTCACGACTACAGGACCAGGGCAAGCCTATATAATGTCAACACTGTGACTTTCAGAACAGCAGTAGGGAAAAGCACCTTTGGCCTCATAGTGGGGCTTTAGTGTGGAACAGTCTCCCAGCATCAATTAAATTAATCAGCTCGAAACAAAGGTTTAAAGTAGCAGTGAAGAGGTGGTGGATGGATTGCTTAAAGCAGTATTAAGGAGTATTTCCTCCATCACCCTGCAACGTGCTTTCGAGTGACTCATGTGTGCACTTTTCTTATACACATAACCCTCGTTTAATGTGTATTGTGTATTGCAAAGTTGTATTTAAAGGTACATTGTGTAAGAATTACTCCGATCTAGCGGTGTGGTTGTATATCTCAAGCAACTTAATCGTATTTTTCATGCTGCATTCAGGTGAAATCGGGCAGACGGCAGACGGACGACAGCCGCTGCAGGTAGCGGCATAAACAAGCCTCTATGTAAACAAGTGGTCCGTCAGCACGAGGCAGAACAATACACCTGACAATATGTTGTCATGGCGATGTGGTATTGTTTTACCGTCTTTCTCTGGACTTCTGTGACTAAAATGACATCTGGTTTGTTAGCGACGGCCGTCTGCCCGACTGCAGGTGAATGCAGCATCAGTGTAACGCTCCATTCCTCCTCACTGCGTTACCACGGTGACTGTTCACAGACGCCACCTCCACCTGAGCCGACAGCTCCGGTGTCTCCGCTGAGTTTCCGTGGTTTCCTACCGTCACGCTGCCACTGAACGTAAAAACATGGCGACACCACATGGCAGCAGCACCGAGCTTACCGTCTCCATGGAGATATGAATGATATGAACGGCTCATTCAGAGCTGAAAGGAACACTTCACTTTGTTGATGGGGGGATTACTGATTAATGAAAAACAGACTGAAGAACCAAATAATCGATTTTCGTGAATAGATAACAGGAGAAGTTACACAATGTACCTTTAACATACTGTATATGACTGTTTAGTAGTAATTTTTCCGATGTTAATGTTTTTATTACCTAACCTGGATCGTCTCAGAGGACCACAGTGGAAATAAGTTCTGGACTTTTCTGTGTTATCCTCGTCAGTTTTGTATTTCCTTACTACTGACAAATAAATCAAATCAAATAAAAAAAAATCAAATAAAAAAACTCTGTTTAATACAAATTGAGGCGTGTTTTGTAAAACATGCGCTATTTGTTTACTTTTTTTTATTTTTTGCAAAGCGGCTTTTATTGTGAAGGAGCACCGAGCGCCGACATGTTTCCGGTGTGGTTTGTTGTTGTGTGGTTGTGTTTCCGGTGCAGCCGCAGCAGCAGCAGCAGCAGCTGTAGCTGTCTCTTCCTCCTCCTCCTCCTCCTCCTCCTCTCTAACTACAAGATGACCAAGCTGCAGCTGCTGAACGCCTACCTGACGGAGCGGCTGGCCGCCGTGGTGAAGGAGGTGCTGGCCGTGGTGGAGGACACCGTCACCGAGTACCGGGACGAGGCGGCGCGCACCCAGCGGGAGAACGAGTCTCTGCGGCGGCAGCTGCGGGACATCCTGCTGCTGGAGGCCGAGACGGAGTGGCTGAGTACGGGCCAGAGCTGCAGCTGCGAGCCGCTAGCCGCGACCTGCTGGAGCACCACACAACACAACACAACACAGCGGTTAATACAGGCGGTTATAGTGCAGGTTATAACGCTAAATACTGACAAAAACACAACATTATATCAGTCTAAACGTGGGTCAAAGTGTCGGTTTGTTATTCGGCTTGTGTTAAACAGACGCACATGTAAACACGGAGCTGGTTTGTGTGCGTTTCTCCCGGTAGTTCCGCTTCTCCGTCCTGACGGCTGGTTTTAAGGCTCAGTTTCTGAATACAAACATTTACCTTTATACTGTATGGAGCTTTAACACAAACATCTACCTTTATACTGTATGGAGCTTTAACACAAACATCTACCTTTATACTGTATGGAGCTTTAACACAAACATCTACCTTTATACTGTATGGAGCTTTAACACAAACATCTACCTTTATACTGTATGGAGCTTTAACACAAACATCTACCTTTATACTGTATGGAGCTTTAACACAAACATCTACCTTTATACTGTATGGAGTTTAGAGGAAAAATGTGCTTCTTTCTCGTGCATGCACTAATATGAAGCTGCAGCCAGCAGACAATTAGGCTATCTGATGTTAGTATAACATCTTGAAATGAGGTGAGCTTTGCCCAGGAGCAACAACTTCTACCTCCACAGCTCGATGTTGTTTTTACACTTTATATGCACCCCCTTTTTTCTTTTTTTTTCTTTTTTTTAAATCTGCACAAAACTGTACGTTATGACAAGTATGAAACCAGCAGAGGCTCAGAGTCACATTCATATAGAACACAACACAACACAGCGTTACATACAGGCGGTTACAGGGGTGGACTGGGACAAAAATTTGGCCCTGGACTTTTTGGTCCAGACCGGCCCACTATCTGCACGCGGATATTTTGCCAACTAGCACTGTTGATGTACATACAAACACACAAGCTCTTAATAACACCACTACTAAACGATATACAATATACAACAAAGTAGAGGAATAGTGTGGAATAAGTTAAGTTTGGACAAGATTACATGCACATAATGTGTCTGCATGCAATCAGAACTTTGGCTAGTTGGCTAAAGTATGGAAAACAATAGTACAATGATCTGAAAAATGGACAAACACTAATTTTATCTTAGAAAGACAGTACAGCTAAACATAATATGTATAGACAATGAAGCATGACAAGAAATACTTGTAATTTGTGTACTGCATCATGAGTAATATGTATGCAGAATGATGTTTTACTGTAACAGTAGTTAATCTGTGTTTTATTAATTTTAACTGTATAATGTTAAACTGTTGAAAGGACAATAAACCATAAACACTGACTGAAAAAAAATGGGAAAGTATTTGTTAAGTTGTTAGCTCAATGTCCTTCATGACCAAATTTGAGTGAGGGCACTTTAATAAAAGCAACTAATCAATTAATGAGGATAGTATATGAATATAGTTATTGTTTTCCAATACTTTAGATAACTAGATTTAGCTGCAACACACCACACCATCAGAGTTATTAGCTATAGCTATTTATTATGTCAAGTAAAGTTCATAGCAACCATTCTGGACCATTTACAGTATTTTAATGAATGTTTATCCACACCATTCTACCTGCTTAACACGGTATCACTACCTCCTTCACATGGTGGAGAGTCTTCCTCAACACTTATTTTTTCAGCCTCCTCCTGCACCATAAGGGCAGTGTTAATGGGAGCTTCAGACTCACGTGAAGGACCTGCTGCTGAAGCTGCAGCATCGGTGCTTCTCGCCCTGGCCAGGCCAGGCGGCCCCTCAAGCAAACATCTGCGTAATTGTTGTACTTTTAGCAGTCTGTGCTGTTAGAGCTTTTCTTTTTCTGTTACTTTCCTCCATTTTTCCGCGCTGCCTTTGCGTTTTTTTTTTTTACTTTTCTTTTCCGTTTTCGTGCGCTGGTGTTTTTGTTTTTTTTCTCTCGCTCGCTCTCTCTCTCATCGTGACTCCTCATCATTAAAAGTGATTGGACGAGGGGGGGGTCTAGAACATGCGTGGGTGGGACTCCTGGGCCTCTGTAGCCTCTCATAGGGCCATTGGGCCAGGTAGACAAGCCACTGGGCCAATCGTCACCTCTCTGCTGTGTCTGCAGCTGAGCACTGTGGGCTGAGCCGATGCATGTCTCTCTCCCTGGGCCGGGAGAGTTACAATAGGCAAGGCCAGGCATGGCGAAAAAAAAGTTAAATAAATAAAAAACGGCCGCCTATCGGCCCATTAGTGACCGGCCCACCGGGAAAACTCCCGGTACTCCCTATGGCCAATCCACCCCTGGGCGGTTATAGTGTAAGTTAACGCTAAATACTGATAAAAACACAACATTATATCAGTCTAAACGTGGGTCAAAGTGTCGGTTTGTTATTCGGCTTGTGTTAAACAGACGCACATGTAAACACGGAGCTGGTTCGTGGGCGTTTCTCCCGGTAGTTCCGCTTCTCCGTCCTGACGGCTGGTTTAAAGGCTCAATTTCTGAATACAAACATCTACCTTTATACTGTATGGAGCTTTAACACAAACATCTACCTTTATACTGTATGGAGCTTTAACACAAACATCTACCTTTATACTGTATGGAGCTTTAACACAAACATCTACCTTTATACTGTATGGAGCTTTAACACAAACATCTACCTTTATACTGTATGGAGCTTTAACACAAACATCTACCTTTATACTGTATGGAGCTTTAACACAAACATCTACCTTTATACTGTATGGAGCTTTAACACAAACATCTACCTTTATACTGTATGGAGCTTTAACACAAACATCTACCTTTATACTGTATGGAGCTTTAATACAAACATCTACCTTTATACTGTATGGAGCTTTAATACAAACATCTACCTTTATACTGTATGGAGCTTTAATATGTTTGTTGGTTGGGTTTCATTAATGATTTTATGTTGTATTGACATGTTAAGTGAATTTATATCGACCAATAATCCAATAATAATCCACCCCTGTTCAGTTAATGTATAATAATAACAATAAATATTTCTTGTTTTCAGCATCAATTATTGAAATTAATTCATTAATTAATGAAGTTAACGCTAAATACTGACAAAAACACAACGTGTACGGGTACAAACGTGGGTCAAAGTGTCGGTTTGTTATTCGGCTTGTGTTAAACAGACGCACATGTAAACACGGAGCTGGTTTGTGTGCGTTTCTCCCGGTAGTTCCGCTTCTTCTACGTCCAGATCCATCATGGACCAATTGATTGATCTTATTAGTGTGTCGATTTACTTAACTTCTCTGATCTCTTGTCACAATAGTGTCACAGAATGTAGTATTAGTAGCCTAATTTATCTCCACCTCGTTGATACACATTATAACAACACGTTTATAAAGACTGTGTGTTCATGTAGCTCGTTAATATAAGTTTTATATCTAATATTGAACAACTCGGTGTTAAATTGACAGATTATTGGATGGAGTCTGGAGTGACGTTGATGGTTTTACTTTAAGGAAGTGATCACAACAACAACAGTCAGGGTCCAGACAAGAGAGGCTTTGATTATTAAAAACAATAATCTATAACTATAATAATAATAATATTAGTAAAAATCTTCTTCTTTTTTATGAGATTGTGTTTTATCCAGAGTAGACAGACACAGCCTCACCGGCTCAGCGGAGCGGACCAATCGCATCAGAGCTCCGTCTGTGGCCGGTGACAGAAATAAACAGGTGGTTTGTTCCAGACGTAGAGACTAGTGTGTTTGTGTTGAAAAAGCAGCGGACACACACACAAACGAACCTTTATTCGTCCTGTAACACACACACATACACACACATAGGCCTACACCGTGGCAACAGTAACACAGGACTAAAGCCAAGTTTGTGTTGAAGATGAGGAACTTCAGACCTTTGAACTGGTTTCTGTTGAAAGATTTAGTCTAAGTAAAATGTTTCAAGTGTCTGCAGGGACTCAGCTCCATCCATCTCCTCTCTGAGTCTAAAGTCACAGTCTGTCATCCAAATTCACAGTTTGGCTATATAGGGCGCTCATTTAAATACTTGGAAATTCACATTTTCAACCCTAGACCAAATCAAGTTCAGTGAAATTACCAAATAGGTATGGTTTTTCACTCTTATATTTTTATATAAATTATGAAATTATATAGTAATAAAAATACATAAAATGTGTAAAATAAAAATGCAATTCTTACTTATTTAGCTTAAACTTAGATAACTTATTTTACTTGTGAAAAACACATTACCAAATGTGGTCACTTGCTGGATAAAGTGAGCTGTTTCTTTTCTAATCAACAGGATGTGACTCACATTTGATTGTATCAGTATTATTTTAGCTTGATTGGCTCATCACAACAACTTTTTCCAGGCGTCTGACTCATTATAGTAATATTTTATGATTTTACAGTGTTGTTGTCACTCAGTGTGAGACAAAAGTAGCTAACAGTCAACATTAGGTTCTTAGGTTCAGTTCTGGATGTAATTTACTGATAAAGTGTCCGTAACAACAACATGAAGCAGTTTTCTCATTGAAGCTGTAGTTAAAAGGTCTGATGCTGTGTGTTTGTTGTCTAAAACGACATAAAAGGAACACAGCAACAGTCACCTGTGTTCAGCTAGCGTGCTACATGCTAACGCTAATAGCTGGTGCGCTAATCTCCAATTCAACACAAAACTAACACAAACTAACATGGTTGAACAACAGACAAACACTCTGTAGTCGCACTTACTTTTCATTCCGAGGTGTTTCCTACAGTTTGACACAGATAAGAGGTCCAACTGGGGTCCAGAATCACATTAACAGCCCCTGAAATGAGCATAATAGTTAATTTAACGGGTTTTCATGGGACTGTTTCCGTTGGTTGCTGTGTCGCCGAGCAACGGAGAAGCCCGAACCGTTTTTCACCTTACGTCACCAGCTGTTCCCGCCGTTACTGTTGCGTCGCCTAGCAACACAAAAAGTGGAGGCTTCAGTTGCGCTGTTACTGTTATAACTGTATATATAACAGTTTGTGGTGTTGTTGCTGTTCTTGGTGGTGGTGGTGGTGGTGGTGGTGGAACTCCAAGGCTGGAAACTAAACATGTTTATTACAGCCTGGAGCATTTAAACAGCAGCCATGTTTTGAGAGACAGGTGGGTGAGTGTAGCACGAAACCACCAAAGTCTCTGCTCCACATGCTCCCCCTCTCTGCCCAGTTTTGTATTTGCTGGGAGTTAGCGAGTCGAGCACCGGCAAGATGGCAGCATCTTAACAGCTCATTTAAAGGGGAACTAGGCAACTTTAGTCGCTTTTTTGCTGTTTTGATTGCGGGTTCCGGCTACGCGTTGTGGTGCCACTGAGACGAGATCTGGGACATCGGGTCGGAGACACTGATCTTGTGAGGTTGACTTTTGGAGAGATTCTGTTCTCCCTGTGAAAAGTCATTTAACCATCACAATTACTCCGAAGCTGTTTAATAAATGAATAATTTAAACTTAAAGGGACAACGAGGAGTCCATTGGCAGAATGAAAAATTCCGCAACAATAAAAAAGTCTCATATTAATGTGGATGAATCTACGTTACCACTTGTTAATGGGCCCATTTTCGATAAATATATCATTTTGTCTCTATGGTTATTTTGTTATTAGCCTATTAGTGGTGGTGGAAATGCTGGGCGAGCCGACCAGCGTTTCTTTACTTTCGGTTTCGTGGCGAGTCATGAGAATAACGCCGCCGAATCTCCGTTTATGGTGGGAACTACGACGGTATGTGATCGTCTTCCAACCTCTGACTTTAATTCTTGATGAATGAAAACATGAGTCTGTCTTGCGCCGGTCAAAGAATTTCACAGTGCAGAGGCTCATAAATGTAGTGTGGAAACACTTTGCTTTTCCTAAACTCCCCGTTGTCCGTTTAACCCCCTGGCTGTTGGTAGAAGGACTCTTTCAGATGATGAGCTGGTCTCTTCATTAACAACATGTTTGAGCGGTGCTACATGCGGTGAATTAACCATAACTTTCCACTCTGTTTTCCAGGGTCCACCAGGTCCAGTCTTGGTTTCTCCGTCCCGGAGCAGAGGTCCAGTGACCCGGAGCCGAGGCCCGACTCCGAGGAGCCAGACTCCACCTTGAAGCCGCCGCTGCCACGGCAACCGGCGCCCAACGGCACCAATACCACCAAGGCCACCAACCAGACTCATGAGCAGGTGGTGTCGGTGCAGCTGCTGTCGGTGCAGAACCAGAGTCCTGCTCCTCCTCCTCCTCCCGGGCCGCCGGCCGAGGCCTCATGGGAGCCGGCGCTGAAGCCCGAACCGCAGCCGGACGTTGTCATCAACATCCACCGGGCCTCGCCGCTCCCCGCCCGCTCCTCCCTCAACGCCCCCGCGCTCCACGTGGAGGTCCCGGCGCTCCGAGACGACGAGCCCCCCCGGGTCCCCGCTGCTGTGATCAAAACCGAACCAGAGGACTTCAAAGTGACCACGACTGCTGAAGGTCACACGGACGCTACGACGACCGTGACCGCGACGGCGCAGACGCCACACGCACACGCACACGCTCACATCGGCGCAGCGGAGGAGTCGAGCTTCAGGAGCACGGACGGCGAGAGGACGGTGGTGGTGGTGCGAGCGGAGCGACAGACAGACGCTCATCGGACCTCATCGGCGTCCTCTCAGGTAGGGATGTCACGGTTACTGGTTTTCACAATTCATCGTGGTATTTAAACGCCACAATTATTTAATCGTAAAGATTCCTAAATACCGTTACTTTCACAAACGTAACATTGAATTGGTAGGAATTTAAATGTTAGCCTGTCATTTTTAATTTAAAAATAAAAAAACAAAACAAAAAATGATTAAAATAAACGCAAACATTTGGTATAGATGACAATTTATGACCTGAATATTTCAAACATTTCCCCTGGGGATTAAGAGTTGGCCATATATTAAAGGGATACGGCAACATTTTTTTTCATGTCTTGCCTCACTCCCGAGTCCATGACCAGCAGATAGACACCATCCTTTCGACTGTGCTGTAGCTCAAACGCTGGAAGTGTATAGGTAGTGTTAGCCTGCCTCCTACCTAAAGTCGCTAATTAGCTTAGCTCAAACACTGGAAGTGTATAGGTAGTGTTAGCCTGCCTCCTACCTAAAGTCGCTAATTAGCTTAGCTCAAACACTGGAAGTGTAGGTAGTGTTAGCCTGCCTCCTACCTAAAGTCGCTAATTAGCTTAGCTCAAACACTGGAAGTGTATAGGTAGAGTTAGCCTGCCTCCACCTAAAGTCGCTAATTAGCTTAGCTCAAACGCTGGAAGTGTATGGGTAGTGTTAGCCTGCCTCCACCTAAAGTCGCTAATTAGCTTAGCTCAAACACTGGAAGTGTATTGGTAGTGTTAGCCTGCCTCCACCTAAGGTCATCAGAGAAACTCTTCAGCAAAAACGGAAACCGGCGGGCCGATCTTCGTCTCAGAGCTGACAAAACTCTCCGGTAAGGCATCTTGAGCGGTCAAATGCCGCTAACGGGACGAGATCGGTCAAAACGGAGGGTTCAAGCAAAGACGCTTTATTTTGGTTCAAGCTAGCTACATCGAGGGTAGGTTAGCTTCCTATTTCAAAGTAAAAGCACAAATTCTATCGTCATGGTTTTCTGTATGTAAAGGGCAACAGGTGTTTTATTTTGTGAAAGTAACCGAAAAAGGCATTGGTCTAAACGCGTCCGAACAAAATTGTAAACAGCTGGTATTTAGACAAATTAACGACACACTGCTGATCTAAACGGCTACTTTCTCGCCTAAAAATGTTTGAAATGTTGACAAAGTGATATATTTACAGAGTTTAGAGCTAAAATGAAATCAGCTTCTGACTGCTGATTTCGGCTCGGGTAGGAGGCAGGCTAACACTACCTATACACTTCCAGTGTTTGAGCTAAGCTAATTAGCGACTTTAGGTAGGAGGCAGGCTAACACTACCTATACACTTCCAGTGTTTGAGCTAAGCTAATTAGCGACTTTAGGTAGGAGGCAGGCTAACACTACCTATACACTTCCAGTGTTTGAGCTAAGCTAATTAGCGACTTTAGGTGGAGGCAGGCTAACACTACCTATACACTTCCAGCGTTTGAGCTAAGCTAATTAGCGACTTTAGCTAGGAGGCAGGCTAACACTACCTCTACACTTCCAGTGTTTGAGCTAAGCTACTTAGCGACTTTAGGTGGAGGCAGGCTAACACTACCCATACACTTCCAGCGTTTGAGCTAAGCTAATTACGGGCGATACGGCTCTATCTCCTTTGTTACTGCACGCACAGTCGAAAGGATGGTGTCTATCTGCTGGTCATGGACTCGGGAGTGAGGCAAGACACGGAAAAAAAAAATGTTGGCGTATCCCTTTAATAGATACTTGAAGTATTTTGTGTAAACAATGAGTAATGTAGTTATATTTTGACTATATTTGATTTTACACATTCATAATGTTGTGAAATTAATGAATGCATAATAATCGTGATAATCGTAGTATCGTGAGTATTTCTCTGACAATAATCGTACCAAGAAAATTTCTAATCGTGACGTCCCTACTGACAGGAGAAGCTGGCGGTCTCCGGCGACGACGTGACGGTTGGCGGGTTCCCCCCCGAGCCGGTGCACCGCTGCCCGCGGTGCGGCGAGGCCTTCAGCCAGGCCGGCAGCCTGCGCCTGCACCTGGAGCAGAAGAGGAAGACCTACGGCTGCGAGTGGTGCTGCAAGTCGTTCGCCCAGTCGGCGGACCTGCGGCGCCACCTGCGCACGCACACGGGCGAGCGGCCGCACCGCTGCACCTTCTGCTCCAAGAGCTTCAGCCAGCGGGGCAACCTGCGGCGCCACCTGAGGATCCACACGGGCGAGCGGCCGTACAGCTGCCCCTACTGCTGCCGCACCTTCAGCGACGGGGACACCATGAAGAAGCACAAGCGCACGCACTCGGGGGAGAAGCCGTACCGCTGCCTGCAGTGCTCCAAGACCTTCACCACGTCCAGCGGCCTGCAGATCCACCTCAAGAAGGACATGTGCTTCGTGGCCAACGCCTGATCTGATTGGTCGCCGGGAGGGGGAGGGGGGCGGAGTCACACCGACTACAGGGCTTCCTGGTTAAAACCCTCCTGTTGTCCTTCTGTTCCCTTCCTCCATCCTTCCTGCTTTCTTTCCTTTCTCTCTTCCTTCCCTTCGTCCTTACTTTTTCTTCCTTCCTCTTTTGATCCAATTGACCCTCCATCTTTCTTTCCTTCCTTTTTCCCTCCCTCCCTCCCTCCCTCCCTCCCTTCCTTCCTTCATTTTTGACCCAATCTGTTCCCTCCCTCCATCTATCTTTCCTTCCTTTTCCCCTTCCTTCTTTCCTCCCATATTTCCCTTTGTCCTTCTTTCTTTCCTTTCTCTCTTCCTTTCCACAATCCTTTTTCCCTTCCTTCCCTTCGTCCTTACTTCTTCTTCCTTCCTCTTTTGATCCAATTGACCCTCCATCTTTCTTTCCTTCCTTTTTCCCTTCCTTCTTTCCACAATCCTTTCCCCCTCCCTTCCTTCCTTCTTCCTTCCTAGAACAAATCTGTTCCCTCTCTCCATCTTTCTTTTCTTCCTTTCTCTCTTCCTTCTTTCCACAATCCTTTTTCCCTCCCTTCCTTCCTTCCTTCCTTCCTTCTTCCTTCCTAGAACAAATCTGTTCCCTCCCTCCATCTTTCTTTCCTTCTTTTTTCCCTTCCTTCTTTCCACAATCCGTTTCCCCATCCTTTTTTTTCTTCCTTCCTTCCCTTCGTCCTTACTTCTTCTTCCTTCCACTTTTGATCCAATTGACCCTGTCACTACCCGATTTGCATCGCTGCCCGATTTGTGACAGCTACGTACGGCAACTCCACTTGGACAAACTTAGTTGAATTGACTTAGGATCACTGCTCTATGTGCGTCGCCGGAGACGGTTTATCTTTTTATTAAAAAAAAAAAATAACTTTATTAGTGATGTAAACTGAGGGTTGGTTGTGGTGGTTTGGATCTTTATGCTCAGAAAACAGGAACAGAGGCGGAGACTTTTAGTGTTTACTCTCGTCTTTTCTCGCTGGCCTCATCACCATGACAACCACAAACAATCACAACTACTTTTTAAAATCATTTTCACAGTACCGTATTTTAAATGTACAGAACTTTAAAGGGATAGTTCAACATTTTGGCAAATTGGCCCATTGCCATAATCGCTATAGTCATAGCAGTAGGTTCGTTACCTTTAATTGTCGGTGCAAGCTATTTTTAGAACGGTGGAGCAGAGCTGTGAGCTGCTCAGGGCTATGCTATGGAGGCTAAGGGAATTTCTTGGTTTTCCTCATCAAACTCATCAAATACACAATCCAACAACTCCAAAAGGCTGCCGTGGACAAGTTGTGAACTGCACATTCACCATGCTATGAGATAATAACACAACGTTACCACACAGAGTTGTTTTAGAGGGAAATTCATGCAAAACCGCTGATGCGTGTTGCGTTCAGGGACAGTTTTTCAGCAAGCAGTCTCTGTATTTACCCTGTATTTACCTCGAAAACGGCTCAGTTTCGTATCGTTCCATTATTATCTCATAGCATGGTGGTTGTGCAGGTCACAACTTGTCCATGAAAGCGTTTTGGAGTTTTGGGATTTTGTATTTGATGAGTTTGATGAGGGAAACCAAGAAATTCCTTTAGCCTCCGTAGCGTAGCTCTGAGCAGTTCGCCGCTACGCTCCTCCGTTCTAAAAATAGCTTACACCGACAAATAAAGGTAACGAACCTACTGCTATGACTATAGGGATTATGGCAATGGGCCAATTTGCCAAAATGTTGAACTATCCCTTTAAGCAGACTTCCGCTTGTACGCAAATCGGGCAGCGCCCAAATGAAATTTGTCCAAGTGGAGTTGCCGTAGACAGCTGTCAGACCAGTATTGTCACAAATCGGGTAGCGATGCAAATCTGGTAGTGACAGACCCTCCAGTTTTCTTTCCTTCCTTTTTCCCTTCCTTCTTTTCTCCCTTCTTTCTTCCTAGAACGAATCTGTTCCCTCCCTCCCTCCATCTTTCTTTCCTTCCTTCTTTCCACAATCCTTTTTCCCTCCTTTCCTTCCTTCTTCCTTCCTTTTTGACCCAATCTGTTCTATCCCTCCATCTATCTTTCCTTCCTTTTTCCCTTCCTTCTTTCCTCCCATATTTCCCTTTGTCCTTCCTTCCTTCCTTCCTGCCTTCCTTCCTTCCTTCCTTCCTTCCTTCCTTCCTTCCTTCCTTCCTTCCTTCCTTCCTTCCCTGACCCATGTGGACAGCAGGAGGGTAACTAACGCCACGTAGCCGGGGTAGAATAGAAAACGGTTCCTTAGAGACATTTCAACCAGAGCAGAGAGGAAGCAGCTGGTTGATCAGTCCGTGTGTGTTTTTGTGTAAAAATGCCAAAATCCTTAGCCGCTGCTTTTCTTTGTTGTATTTGACGATAAACTGATAAACTTTAGGCCTTTTGGAAACACGTTACCAACTAATGAATTCATCAGTTAATTGAGACGATAGTTGACAAAGTGAAGGATTCGGTGTGTAGTGACTTGCTGTGAACTTGACTCGTGATTGGTTCAGTTTAGGCAGCGACACATCAGCGGTTTGTTGACGGAGACTCTGACAAATACAACGGCTCAAGAGTAAAGTCGTAAAGTACTTTAGGTTCTGTGTTGTTTTAGACTCAGAAGCTTTAAAGGGATAGTCCACCCAAAATTCAAATTTCACTCGTTATCTACTCACCCTCATGTCGACTAAAACTCAAATATCTTACCAAGTATATTTGTCTTATTTCTAGTCAAAACTAATCTAATTCTACTTAAAATTAGACTCATCACATAAAAAGCAGCTTGTTTTTAGACACTTTTTACTTCTTTCAAGCAGATTTTCACTTGAAATAAGTAGAAAAATCTGATAGTGGAGCAAGTTTTTCTTTCTTATTTCAAGCACAAAAAACCTGCTTTCACTGGCAGATTTTTCTACTTATTTCAATTGAAAATTAGTTTGAAACAAGTGAAAATGATCTAAAAACAAGTTAATTTTTAGGTGATGAGTCTTATTTTAAGTGGAAAGAGAACAGTTTGACTAGAAATGAGACATTTTGACAAGAAAGAAGACAAATATTTAGAGTTTTTGCAGTGTGGGAGAAGTTTCAGAGTCCTCCGTGCCTTCTCTGAGTTACAGCGGGGCTCCGTGCAGCACTGCATGTCCATATGACGGTTGAGAACGGAGCTCACTTTTCTTCATCCAAAAAGACACACCAAAAAACATCCAAATACCTCCATGCTGCTCGTCTGTAATGTCCGTCTTGTATTGAAGCCCCGACATGAGAAATTGTTCCGAAAAAAATTAAAGAAGTCTATATTTCAAGCTTGTTTTGTAGCGGAAGCTTCTCTTCCCGGTTCGTCAAATTTGGACAATTTCTCATGTTGGGGCTTCAATACAAGACGGACATTACATACGAGCAGCATGGAGGTATTTGGATGTTTTTTGGTGTGTCTTTTTGTTACGAAGACAGTTGGTATCCATTTGCAACCGTCATATGGACATGCACTGCTACGCCGAGACCCCCTGTAACTCAGAGAAGCCACGGAGGACTCTGAAACTTCTCCCAGCCCTTAGTCCACATGAGGGGGAGGAGATAATGAGTGAAATTTCAATTTTGGGTGGACTATCCCTTTAACATGAAGAAGTTGTACTATAGCACAGGTTTTACCAGGAAACTTCATCATTATCATCGTCATCATCAACAGCCTCAGGATTCTGACCAGACTGAAGAAACGGATTCTGTTCTGTTGTTAGACAAACTGCACTGACTGTCCTTCACCACTTCATTCTCATGTTGTCACCATGGATTTACTCCAGTGTGTCCTGATGCCCCCCCTTAGGAGTCCGGTGACTTTGACTTAAAGGGATAGTAGCATTTTTTTTAAAGTGGGGTTGTATGATCTACAAATAGCCCCTAAGTACTTTAATTGCAGTAGAAGACTCTCTACACTCCTCCCGTTAGCAACGCCAGCCCATAATAGCCCTGCCCAGAGATTTACAACATACAGTGTTGTGAACAGACCCAAAGAAACGGCCTATTTTCACGGCCTAAAAGAGGTTTTACCTGAAAAAAAATACACAGTTCCATTGTTCGCTATAATATAATTTTTCCAGCCCCTCAAAGTGCAGGAAAAACACAGTTTTTATTTGGACCTAACCAACTCACGTATCCCTCCGCCCAGGGTTAGCGCCCGCCGATCAGCAGTTGGTTAGGTCCAAATAAAAACTGTGTTTTTCCTGCACTTTGAAGGGCTGGAAAAAATTATATTATAGTGAACAATGGAACTGTGTATTTTTTTTTCAGGTAAAACCTCTTTTAGGCCGCGAAAATAGGCCGTTTCTTTGGGTCCATTCACAACACTGTATGTTGTAAATCTCTGGGCAGGGCTATTATGGGCTGGCGTTGCTAACGGGAGGAGTGCAGAGAGTCTTCTACTGCAATTAAAGTACTTAGGGGCTATTTGTAGATCATACAACCACACTTTTTAAAAAAATGCTACTATCCCTTTAATGTTTTTCTGAATGGAGCTTTGCTTTACTGGCAGCTGCACCGTTGCACTGACCGACATCATCCAGGCCTTCATATTATTATTAATTTATCTATTTATTCATGTGGACATTGACTCTTTGAGCACCAACACGACGCAGCTTCGTCCTCCGGCCTGAATTAAAGGTTCATCACACAACTCAGAGCAGGAAGTGAAAGAGCGATGAGTTGACGTCTGTCTGGCCGGGATGGAGGCTCTGGACCTGCAGCTGGTTTCTCTCCGAGCATCGACGGTCCAGCAGCGTCTGGAGACGTGGCGTCATGGCAGCAGACGAGTCGACGACCACTTCCTGTCCAGGTGACAGATGTGAGCAGCTGGAAACTGTTTCTGTGAGAAGAAGAGACTCTCCTGCTTCTGCTGCCGCGCCACTGAACACAGTAATATATGATGATTATTTATTTATTTTCCTCTCGTAGATTCAATCAGTGTTAGACGACCTCACTTCCTGCAGACATTTCGTTTCAGGGGGCAGGGATTGCAAAGCATGATGGGAAACATGGACATGGACTCTGAGGCCTGTGAAACGAGGCTGTTCTGTGTCGTCAGTTTTTTTGTTTTCATGTGAAAAATCTCAGATTTTTAGCCAAAATAAATGTTCAGTCAAACTGTCGATGTTTCCAGAGTGAGTCATTCAGCACGTTGGCTCTAAACTCACATGTTCACTCAGGAAAAACACTCACTCAGCAGCTGTGAGGAGCTTTTAAACCCTCCTCTCCTCCATGTGCCTTCCTTTTTCCCTTCCTTCTTTCCTCCCTTCTTCCTTCCTTCTTCCTTCCTAGAACGAATCTGTTCCCTCCCTCCATCTTTCTTTCCTTCCTTTTCTCTTCCTTCTTTCCACAATCCTTTTTCCATCCCTTCCTTCCTCTTTTGATCCAATTAACCCTCCATCTTTCTTTCCTTCCTTTTCCCTTCCTTCTTTCCACAATCCTTTTTCCCTTCCTTCCTTCCTTCCCTTCGTCCTTACTTCTTCTTCCTTCCTCTTTTGATCCAATTAACCCTCCATCTTTCTTTTTTTCCTTCCTTTTTCTCTTCCTTCTTTCCACAATCCTTTTTCCATCCCTTCCTTCCTTCCTTCCTTCCTTCCCTTCGTCCTTACTTCTTCTTCCTTCCTCTTTTGATCCAATTAACCCTCCCTCCATCTTTCTTTCCTTCCTTTTTCTCTTCCTTCTTTCCACAATCCTTTTTCTCTCCTTTCCCTCCCTCCCTTCCCCTTCCTTCCTAAACTCACTCAGGAAAAACACTCAGCAGCTGTGAGGAGCTTTTTAACCCTCCTCTCCTCCATGTGCATCATCTGTTTCCAACAACGAAGCCGGTGAGAAATGAATCCATGGAGCGGTGGATAAGGTTATTTATCATCTACCATGTTACCATGGTGATATCTGTGTAGTCTTATAGTTATAGTTCACCAAAAAATGAAATCCAGTCATTAGTGCCTCCCCCTCATGCTGATGAATACTCTGGAGTAGTTTTTTATTCCTCAAAGGTCATCTGGAGACCCGGGAGGCCGGTTCCTAGTCCAACCAAAACTTTATATGAGAGTAATAGGGCCCGACACAAAAACGTCCATAAAACTACACAACAACCATTTAATATTCCTCCACACTGCTCGTCCACAGCAATCCAAGTGTCCTGAAGGGAGATAGTCCAGAGTTTACTGGAAACTACCTCCTAACTAGCCTACCTACCTAAACCAGTGATTCCCAACCTTTTTTGGCTTGTGACCCAACTTGTGACCCAAAATTTCTGGTGACCCCCGATTACATGCAGTCACGTGATCACGGCCGTCAATCAAAATGCGCCAGCTAAGTATAGAGTACAGTTGTTTAAAGGGACAACGAGGAGTTTTGGAAAAGCGAAGTGTTTTCTCACTACATTTATGAGCCTCTGCGCGCACCGTACATTTCTTTGACCGGGCGCAAGACGGACTCATGTTTTCATTCATCAATAATTAAAGTCAGAGGTTCAAAGAGGTTCACATACCACCGTAGTTCCGACCCTAAACGGCGATGCGGCTGCGTTATTCTCATGATTCGCAACGAAGGAAACGCTGGTCGGCTCGACCAGCACTTCCGCCACCACTAATAATAACAAAATAACGATAGAGACAAAACGATATATTTATCGAAAATGGGCCCATTAACAAGTGTGGGTAGCGGAGATTCATCCACATTAACGTGATACTTTTTTATAACCGAATAGAAACTCCTCGTTGTCCCTTTAAGATTGTGTGTGGTGTTTTTAATCATAATTTTAAAAAAGGATAATAATTAGGCTAGTTAAAAAAATATTTTTATCAGTAATTTTCTTTTATCAATTACTTGACATTTCAGGCGACCCCACGTGGGGTCCCGACCCCAAGGTTGAAAAACACCGTCCTAAACAGTCCTGGATTGAATTTGCCTGGGACGCGCTCTCGCGTTCAGGCGACGCACACAGACCGGACTTGCCTCAATGACGTTGTTTCGGGTAAACTCTGGACTATCTCCCTTCAGGACACTTGGATTGCAGTGGACGAGCAGTGTGGAGGAATATTAAATGGTTGTTGTGTAGTTTTATGGACGTTTTTGTGTCGGGCCCTATTATTACTCTCATGTAAAGTTTTGGTTGGACTAGGAACCGGCCTCCCGGGTCTCCAGATGACCTTTGAGGAATAAAAATTCATCAGCATGAGGGGGAATTTCATTTTTTGGTGAACTATTCCTTTAAGGTGGAAATCCTAAAGAGTTCCTCTTTAACTTTCACCTAAATTTACAGGGTTAGTTTTATTTTGACGTCTCTGTGCAGCCATGACACCTCGACTGAGCTCCGTCCACTTTGGCACAAACACTCAAAGATGAACTGAGTCTAAACTGAATCTGACAGTTTGTGTCAAAGGTCGACTTCAAAGTGACCTCACATTGTGTATTCAAGAGGGAACGTCATCACTACACACTGAGCTGATGGTGTGGGAGCTCTGTGTTTCTAGTTGTTGCAGTTGCAGCAGCTGCAGTGTGGCTGCAGGGGGCAGTGTTGACCCACCACAGAATATATACAGTAGAGCACACAAACACAAACTCACTTCACAGTGTTGAAATCCAAATTTACTGTTGCATCGTACATAAAACAGCTGATAGAAATGTAAGAAGGACTGTAAAGCACGAGATCAGTGTAAACAACGGTTGAACAGGGTCGTATAGAAAGCCACATTCGTACAGTCAGTCGTGCAAAAGAGAGGAACAATATAACACTGTAAACAGGAGCTGCACCTGAACGCCTCGTCATGTCTCACTTCAACACTTGGAGTTAGAAAACAGGCAGAGGGAGTATAGCTATAAAGAAGTATAACAACATATTGCATCATGCAACGACAAGGAAGAACCACTTGTTTTGATATATAATCAACATCATCATCATCATCACCACCATCATCACCATTATCAACATCATTGTCATTATTTGTCATAGCAACAACAGGATGCAGTTAGTTTTTTCACAGTCTCATTGAAGAGTGGTTTGTGTGTTATGGAGGATTCATGGTTTGACTGGTATGAGTGTGAATGGAAGCTGCTGATTGGTCGCTGAACTCCTCCACCCGTCAACCAGTGATGTCCAAGCTAGCTAAGCTAACGCTGGATCTCCACACTGACGATCCCAACTGGACATTTTCTAACATGTGACAGGAAGTGGCTTTTTAAAATTTTTTTTATAAACACTGGTTTATCAGTTCTAACAATCATTTTAAAGGGACAACGAGGAGTTTCTCCATCGGCAGAACGAAAAATTCCGCGACAATAAAAAAGTCTCATATTAATGTGGATGAATCTACGTTACCACTTGTTAATGGCTCCATTTTAGATAAATCTATGGTTTTGTCTCTATGGTTATTTTGTTATTATTAGTGGTGGTGGAAATGCTGGGCGAGCCGACCAGCGTTTCTTTACTTTCGGTTTCGTGGCGAGTCATGAGAATAACGCCGCCGAATCTCCGTTTATGGTGGGAACTACGACGGTATGTGATCGTCTTCCAACCTCTGACTTTAATTCTTGATGAATGAAAACATGAGTCTGTCTTGCACCGGTCAAAGAATTTCACGGTGCGCTGAGGCTCATAAATGTAGTGACAAAACACTTCGCTTTTCCAAAACTCCTCGTTGTCCCTTTAAACACATAACCACCTATCTGTACTTCTTATGGGTTAGTTTACTGTCTAGAGACTGGAGCTGTAAAAGCTTTTATAGGTCCTAAAGGAGAAACTCTATGGCTTAAAAATGCAAATCAATGAGCTAAACACTTCCACAACAGAGCTAACTCTTCCCTCTGATGTACTAAATTAGTTTATTTCCATGTCAGACTATGCACACTATTGTTTTTGTTTTGGGAGCTGCTAGTTTTAGCTTCAGTCTGTTAGCATGACGTCATAGCTATCTAGTGCACAATCTGAGAACCTCCTACAGGTTTTTTCTTTTTATAACGACTCAGCTGGAAACATTCTGAGATCAAATTTAAACCTGAGCTCTCCAGGTCTGGTGTCTCCTCCTCTGTGTCTCTAACCCTCCTCTCCTCCATGTGCATTTGTTTCCAACGAAGCTGGTGAGAAATCAATGGAGATTTACAACATACAGTGTTGTGAACAGACCCAAAGAAACGGCCTATTTTCGCGGCCTAAAAGAGGTTTACCTTGTTCGCTATAATATAATTTTTTCCAGCCCTCTGCCCAGGGTTAGCGCCCGCCGATCAGCAGTTGGTTTGGTCCAAATAAAACTGTGTTTTTCCTGCACTTTGAGGGGCTGGAAAAAATTATATTATAGCGAACAATGGTGTATTTTTTTTCAGCTAAAACCTCTTTTAGGCCGCGAAAATAGGCCGTTTCTTTGGGTCTGTTCACAACACTGTATGTTGTAAATCTCTGGGCAGGGCTATTATGGGCTGGCGTTGCTAACGGGAGGAGTGCAGAGAGTCTTCTACTGCAATTAAAGTACTTAGGGGCTATTTGGAGATCATACAACCCCACTTTAAAAAAATGCTACTATCCCTTTAAGGTGGAAATCCTGCAGAGTTCCTCTTTAAGTAGCTATAGGCTACAGCTAGGTTGTTTAATCTGTTTGCTACCGTCAGTCTGTTGCAGTTAAACAGCTTTTTTCCCCGACTAGTTGATGCACTGAAAAAAAACATGTTTTTAACATACAAGAGTGTATTATTATTTTATGACGGGATTTCTTGAGTCAAGTGACGGTGCTTGTTACTGAAAAATTTGTGCTGTTAGTAACGCTGTTTATTAATAATGCTGTTATTCCCATCACTGGTCAGTGTGGAGCGCTGTAAACATCCTTTAACAGGGATTGTCTCTCTGTTAGCACCTTTGCAGACCTGCTGAGCGGTGGAGCTCAGCTGGTGGAGACCCATACAGAGCTAGAAGAGTGACTGATGGGGCTGCTCTGATTGGTTAGGGGGTAAACACTGATGGGGTGAAGTCAGTCTGCACCAATCTCTTGTTTTTCAGTCTTTGTCTTTTTGTGTCATTGGTCAGTGAAGCCGTCTCTTCACCGCCGAGTCGACCTTCCAGGGAAGCTAGCGTAGCATTAGCATTAGCTCTGTTACAACCGCGTGGTTTTATTTCGTCACATCGTCACATCTACTCCAGTCAACTTTTGCAAAAAAAAAGTCCTGAGATTCCCGAGATTCCCATGATCCTCGTGGTCCCTGGTGGTGATGGAGGCACCGGGCTCATTAACTGATGCGACCAGAGCTTCGATCAGTTCGGTTCGGACCGGTTCTGACTGGTCACAGTGTGTTTGACTAGTGTTCATTCAACAAGCCAAGGTGCAACACAAGACACATCCATGCTAATAGTACAAGTCCAAAGAGAAAATGCAGTTTGTGTTACATTCTGAATCATCATACTCACATGTAAACTTTGTACAACATGCTTTGGCAACACTTACACGTAGTCCTGGTCATGCTAATGAAGCAGGTTTGGAGTGAGTGAGTGTGTGTGTGTGTGTTGTGTTGTTTTACCATCAGCACAGGAACCGGTAACGTGACGGCATCATGCAAATGTGCTTAAAATGAAATTATTGTTTGTGCTTTGAAGGTTTAAAACACTCACTGCTGCTCTGGAAGCTTCTCCTTACACTTTTCATACAACACAAAAGATGCTAACGTGTTAAAATAATAAAAAAGCAACAGCAGAATGAACAAATGTAAGTGATATTTAAATGTTTTAGTTCTGGCTCATGTTGGACTAAAACAGTGTGAATCACCGTCACCGTTGGGAGTCTCTACAGGCTCAGCTGTGAGTGGTAATAAACCAAAGATTAACTTGTATTTATTTATGTAGAAAACAGATGCTCAGCTTTGTAGTGGTGATGACACATGACAGGCGCAAACTGGGAGGCGGTGATATGAAATGAAGATGTTAGATGCATTAAGGATTTATTCCTCTATTTCAGTTCATATGAATCATAAAACGAAACAAACTTTCAGGTGGCTGCAGTTTAAAGGTGGAGTATGTGATTCTAACCTGATCCAGTGCATTTGATCAAGTAGCGGAGGGTGTAAAAAAATTGTTCTAAAATTTTGGGGTTTGATTTACACGACGTCGATGTGAAATGATATATTTCAAGTATCAATTTAGTATGTTTTTAACCTTTAGTTAACTAAAAACACCTGTATGATTCAAAATGCTATGAATGTTCAGTAGCTTTACCTTCCTAGTTAGCTTAGCAGCTGTAGCGTTGTGCTGCTGTATCATGGTATTTATCTGAGTAACAGATTTAGTTTTAGTTAGTTAGCAGTGTAGATTTATTTGATTGGATGGAAAATTAAAAACTCTATACTGGGTGACATCACCATCTTTGTTAGCTTAGCCACAAAGCTACAGTCTGTAGTTTATTATAAAACCACCTCTTGATGGTTTTTAATGATGTTTTGTGTTGCATTAAGTTTGTTTTGCTTCACTAATGGGAGAGTTATATCAAATCTTCTGGATTCAACCATTGCGTAGTTGACGAATGTCCTTTCATTTTTTGGGGGGCGGAGCTTCTGGGTTTGTTTTTCCTGTTTCACTTACTCCACCTTTAACTTTTACGGTCACTCAGGTGTGTGATGGTTGCTGTGTCCCTGTTGGGTGTCAGGTGGGGGCGGGGTCGGACCCTCTCAGGTGTGTGATGCTGAGTGCAGGTGAAACACTGACTGAGTGTTGATGGAGCTGGAAAGCTGCTTCTTCTGAATGACTCACTGTTGAATAACGAAGGCACAGCACCATGCTGCTGGCTGCTCTCCAGCCGTCACGGTGGCTCTTTATTATAATACACCCCCCCCCCCCCTCTCGCCGCTGCTGCTGCTGCTGCTGCTGCTGCCGATCCTCCCGATCCTCCGGCTGAAGCTGCTCAAATCTGTCCCGTCAAGAACCCAGAGGAAGCGTTAGATCCCCGGCAGCGAGCAGCCGGCTGCAGGCAGGAGGACGCTGCAGCAGCTTAGTCGTGGCTGAAGGTTCGTGGCAGCTCATTGGTCAGAATGTGCCACCTCTCCACGCGGCGGCCTTTGTTCTTCAGGCAGTCCATCCAGTGACGGAGAGCGTCGCCCTGCGAGTGGCAGCTCAGACAAACGCCACCTGAAGGCCAGCGGCAGACAAGAACAACATCAGACAGTCAGCAGTGAAACTGTTAAACACCTGAGATGTAGATTAAAACTGACACGATGCTCGTTAACAGACACAACTGTGGTCAGAATCTAACCTGCAGTTACCAGACTCGACCAGAGGGGTCGCCAAAGATTAACCAAACAGAGATCTTGGTGCTACTTTAAAGTAACATTGCAGAGTTTTTCGGCCTTAAAATAATGTTTCCAGACTCATTGCAATGGTAGAAAAATGGTTAATAGGATAAATGGTGCTGCCGCTGCAGCCTGAGCCGGGTCGCGTCGGCTGAAACTGCTCTATGTAACTTCCCTGCACGGGTACGAAACACTGCCCCCCCTCCCCTCTACGTCGAGAGAGAGACGTGGTGGGTAAAAGCGAAACTTATGGTTCCCCTCCGGTCGTCGTTACTGTCGTCGCCTTCGCCGCCCCACACACCCCTGACCACCCGCCACACACCCCACACACCCCCTCCCCCCCTCCCCCGACCACCCGCCACACAGTCTCCTTGCAAACATGTGGGAAATACTGTCGTTTATTAAGGGGAATAAACGCTGGATGCGCTCGCTGATAAGTTTCGTTTTCGTTAAGTTTCGTTTTTCCCCCCAGACGATAGCGCTTCTCAACCAGATGGTGGAAGCACTGAGCTGAAACTCCGCAATGTAGCTTTAACATACGTGGTGATTCCTAAACTTTAACAACTGCTGGCCCAGTTTAAAATCTCAAAAAACAACATTTGATTTATTCATGTTTTGAAAGATTATTTTGTTTTAAAAAACATTTATTTGTGCTTATTTCCATCATAAAAACAAAACTTGAGCGCCTGGAGCGCTGCTGTCAACTTCAGTCGAGAGTGCCGTTCTGAAACTCTCTCCCAGTTTTTATAGATATGATCATTTCAACTTGAAAGCACAAAAAATATTTATCCGGGATCCGGGATGGGATGGGATGGGAGGGGCAGGCGAATTAAATTAACATCCTACCACACGCCAAATTTGGCGATTGAGGGTGAAACGGTCAACCTACCCACCATGTTGGCCAGTAGCCAATGAGAACTGAGTGGATCAGGTCAATACAATGTTTTTCAATCATGCGGAAGCGGAACTGAACCGAACTCATTAGTGGTTTGGTCTGCTTGTACAGATAATACCCATTTACTTTTAATGTAGACATGCGTCATGCGTGCTCACAACATGCTTGTTTTTATGTGTACGTCAGATCCCAGTTGCCCCTCTGGCTGTGTTTCTGCCCAGTTGAAAGGAGAATGAAGCTTGTAAGACGTCGACTCTGAGATGTAGAATGTGTGTTATAGATCTATTATATCTGAAAGTACAGCTGTCAAGATGTATGCACCAATTAATTGCTGCATATACTGTACCTATCTTATTATTTACAGTGTTGATTATTTGTTAATGAGGCGTGTTGGCGCCCCAAGACTATGAAGATTAAGTTGGTTAATAACTGGACAGCACTTTCATGTGTATTCTGAACAAGTTCAATAACATGCTAATGATTTTTCTGTGTCTTTATTTTAGGCACAAAGAATTTTGGCTGCAAAAAGCTACTGTGGCTGGTGGATTTCAAAATCCACCTGTCACAGTGGCTGGCGGCCAGAAAAGTTAACTTGAGGCCCAGATTGTGGGGAAGGCAGACTCCAGAGTTCTGTTGCATCTATTCTGAATAGTTTCTTCCCCCGGTTCCCTCAAGTAAGACAAAAGAAATCTCCTGTTCACACCTGTCATCTATTGTATGAGCTGGAGCTGCAGCTCTAATGACCACAAACACTCTTTTGTTTCCACATCTAACAAGAATATTAATTTAACAATCGACAGGAACAGTGTCATTATCATAACTTGAGTAGAAAGGGAATCGGTGATACAGATGGTGGGACTGATAAATATGCATCGATGCTCTCCCAGACGAGCTTCTCCTCAGCAGCTTCAGCAGCGCTAATGAGCACCATGTGTTTGTTGGACTCATTAAAGGGATAGTCCCAGATAGCTGGGAGAAGTTTCAGAGTCCTCCGTGGCTTCTCTGAGTTACAGGGGGTCTCGGCGTAGCAGTGCATGTCCATATAACGGTTGCAAATGGATACCAACTGTCTTCGTAACAAAAAGACACAGCAAAAAACATCCAAATACCTCCATGCTGCTCGTATGTAATGTCCGTCTTGTATTGAAGCCCTGAAATGCGAAATTGTTCCGAAAAAAAATCAAATAAGTCTATATTTCAAGCTTGTTTGTAGCGGAAGCTCCTCTTCCCAGTTCGTCCAAATTTGACGAACCGAGAAGAGGAGCTTCTGCTACAAAACAAGCTTGAAATATAGACTTATTTAATTTTTTTCACGACAATTTCGCATTTTGGGGCTTCAATACAAGATGGACATTAGACGTCTTTTTGTTACGAAGACAGTTGGTATCCATTTGCAACCGTTATATGGACATGCACTGCTACGCCGAGACCCCCTGTAACTCAGAGAAGCCACGGAGGACTCTGAAACTTCTCCCAGCCCTTAGTCCACATGAGGGGGAGGAGATGATGAGGGAAATTTCAATTTTGGGTGACTATCCCTTTAATATTTACACCACCAGACTCTGACGGACTGAGAGCTGCTTCCTCACAGTTTCACCACAGACAGATGTGTCACCCAGATGTGTCCAGCGGTGCGTTCGGGGTGTTTTTAGGCCCCGCCCCCCTCACCTATGAAGTCGTTGGAGCGGCCCAGGTCGTAGTCCCACACCGTCACCTCCAGCGTCTTGTTGGCCAGCTCCGACAGAGAGATCTCGTAGAAGAACTCCTGCAGGATCGGACACATGCAGAGACTCAGGGAGGTGAAGGACCGGCCAGCTGACTGTAGTCTGCAACAGCTGGGATCTACTGGGATCTACTGGGATCTACTGGTCATTTTAGGGACTTATTGAGATCCACTGGCCGTCCATCCACTGCTAGGACCTTCTTGAAACTTTTGGGACAACTGAGACCTGCTAGGACTTACTGGTTTTCGTTGGACCTATTGAGATCCACTGTGGTCTACTGGAGCTTGTTAGGATCTACTTGTGCCTACTGGGATCTAGTGGGACCTGCTTGGACCCTTTGGGAGCTGTTGGGACATGTTGGGATCTACTGGTAATTTTTAGGACTTATTGAGATCCATTGGTCGTCTGCTAGGACCTTCTTGAACCTTTTGGGACCAACTGAGTGCTAGGACTGATATTTCCTTGGACCTACTGAGATCCACTGGGATCTACTGGGGCTTGTTAGGATCTACCTGTGCCTACTGGGATCTGCTGAGATCTGATGTAATCTGTTATTGTAGCTTTCTGCTTTAACCCACTGGGATCTTCTAGGACCTGCTTGGACCTTTTGGGACCTACTGGGACTTACTGGTATTTCCAGGGACCTATTGAGATCCACTGGGATCTAGTGGAGCCTACTTGGATGTGCTGGGATCTGTTGAGACCTGATAGGACCTACTGAGGGTCCTACTGCAACCTGCTGGGATCTACTAGGGCCTCATTTTACCATTTGGGACCTACTGGGACTTACTGGTATTTCCTTGAACCTATTGAGATCCGCTGGGATCTACTGGGGCTTGTTAGGATCTCCTGAGACCTGCTGGAATCTGTTAAGGTAGGTAGATCCCAGTCTAGGACCTACTGAAATCCAATGGGTCCTTCTTTGAACCTGCTGGGATCTTCTAGGACCTGCTTGGACCTTTTGGGACCTACTGGGAGCTGTTAGGACATACTGGGATCTACTGGTATTTCCTGGGACCTATTGAGATCCACTGGGATCTAGTGGAGCCTACTTGGATGTGCTGGGATCTGCTGAGACCTGCTGTAATCTGTTAAGATAGCTCTCTGCTTTAACCGACTGGGATCTACTGGGACCTGCTAGGACCTACTGAGATCCACTGGGTCCTATTGCAACCTGCTGGGATCTACTAGGACCTCATTTTACCATTTGGGACCTACTGGGACTTACTGATATTTCCTGGGAGTTTTTTGAGATCCACTGGGATCTAGTGGGGCTTGTTAGGATCTACTGAGGCCTACTGGGATCTGTTGAAAGCTTTCTCCTTTAACCTCTACTGGGATTTACTGGGAAGTGTTTGGATCTTCTGGGATCTACTGGGATCTACTTGGGGGTTCTTACCTCGTTGAATTCAGGATTGAGGGTTTTTTTCATCACGGCTGTTTTGTGCTTGGATTTCTTCTGGAGGTCGGGCTTCAGGTATCTGACGGGAACCAATCAGACAACAGATCAAACAAAAAAACAAAAAGGAACAGGCCTTGTTTCATGAAATCATGTATAATATTATTAATAAAAACTATAATATATTTAGACTTTAAAGATACTGAAGGTTAAAAAAGAACCAAACAACAGTCTAATAAAATACAGTTCTGATTTTAGTTTTCGTTTCCTATTCTATATATTTAGTTCCTGTTTTATTCATTTTGATGAATGTATTCCCATTATATATAATGTATTCTATATAGTTTCCTCTATGTATGATATCGACCTTCTCAGGTCAGCAGTGATAAATGGTCTCTGATCAGATAGAGACGTCCTGGTGCCAGTGACCTGTAGACGATCTCTGGTTGTTAATAAAAGCTTTAACATGATGTTGAACACCATGTTTGATGTTAGAACGTTTGTGTCAGATCAGACACGACTGCAGATGAAACTGCAGCAAAGCAAGCTCTGAAAATCATCAAATCTGAAGCCGTAATTAATAATTCATCAGGCTGAGTCGGTTTTTACAGCGCAGCTCTCTCACACACACACACACACACACACACACACACACACACACACACACACACACTGAGCTGTAATTGGTTCTGACCAGTTACTCTAACAGATGACATGAAGAAATAACGAAGGCAGATGAACCTCAGCCCGACTCGCTCCGCTGCCTCCTCTTCACCCCCACCCCAACATATTAACATGAGCGGAGGAGGCATTCTCCAGAGAAGAAAGGTCTGGCTGGTCCGACAAAAAAAACTACTTTACTCTGAATTTTGTCTGCATTCTGGTTCTGGTCTTCTAGCGCAGTGGTTCCCAACCTTTTTTGGTTCGTGACCCCATTTTCACATCACAAATTTCTGGCGACCCCGTCGTCAATCAAGATGCCCCAGCTCAGATATTTTTATATGCTGCATTTTATTTGAACTTGATTTATATTCGAGAAAGCGAAAGTATAGAATACAGTTGATTAAGATTGTGTGTGGTGTTTTTAATAATTTTAGGGTTAGGGTTAGTTAGTTTAAAAACATTTTTTTTTTTATCACTATTTTATTTTTTCTATTCCTAGACATTTCAGGCGACCCCATTTGAATTCCAGGCGACCCCACGTGGGGTCCCGACCCCAAGGTTGAGAAACACTGTTCTAGCGGAACCAGAAATCACCAAATTCACCAAAGTAAAAGTGTTCACCAACATAAAACTCATAAAATAGACATTAACTTCTAATACAATAAAATAAAAAGGTTAACTTAATGGTAGCTCTGGGATTTTCTTGTAAATTATATTCCTTAAATTAAAAAGTTTCACCGCATTTTATTAGCTCGGTGCTTTTATTTTGACGGAAAGGTTTGTCTCTCTCGCCCTGGACCCAGCTGCTTACCAAAACAGCGAGTCAACGGCTCCAGACTTCTACTGAGGACGATGATCGAAGCTTGATAGATAAAACTTTAGCAGTAGCCGGTCGGCAAACAAGCCAAACGTCCTTCTTGGAGCAAATAGCGTAAACGTAGGAATCCCCCCCATCTAGCGGTGCGGTTGCATATCTGAACGTATTCTTGATGTTGCATTCAGGTGAAATGGGGCAGACGTCAGACAGACAACAGACGCTGCATGTAACAGGATAAACAAGTGGTCCGCCAGCACGAGGCAAAACAATACAGGCCTGACAACATGTTGTCATGGTGATGTGGTATTGTTTTACCGTCTTTCTCTGGTGGAGTAAAATGACATCCGGTCGGTTTGCCGACGGCCGTCTGCCTGACTGCACCTGAATGCAACACCGGTGCCTCCGTCCTTCCTCACACTACACAGTGGTGACAGTTTTAACAGGCCGTTTCCGTGGTTACCTACGGTCACGATGCAACATGGCCGCCTCGGTTCGGTGCGTCGCCCACTTATGTATTTGTAACGACTTGTAACAACTCATTCTAAGGAACCAGAAAGCTTTACTTTGGATGCAGCTGTGATTCACCTTCAGTCAAATACGGATTTATGAAAGACATGTTTGATTTTTGCTGATAAAAAGCCAAATAAGTTACACACTGGGGCTTTAAAGATCTTTACAGTCACACACCAAAAGAACCGAGCATGCCGTCTGTCCTAATCGCAGTCTGCAAATCTTTTTCTAAAGCTGCCACTTTCAACTCAGTGATAGAAATATCCGTGGAAAACTGCAACAGGAAGGCGGGACTTGGTTCGCTCCGGCCAATCAGAGACTAATCACAGCAGTGAACTCCGTCCAGCTCAGACTAAAGCTGAGCTGACAGCAGCCTCTTCATCTCCTCCTCCTCCTCCTCCTCTGGCTGCATGATTCACACTGAGCTCCGTTTCTGTCACAGCTTTAATGAATAAAACAAATTGGATTGTCTCATCATGCACATTTTTAATCTGCATGTCCGTCGTCCGCTCTCTGGCTGGACCGTCACACTGAGACACGGCGTCTTTGTTCCTTTGTTTTTCATCCAGAAGACATTTCCCATGAGCCTCGGCGGTGACTCTGTGTTTAGAGCCAGCGAGTGAGTGAGTGAGTGAGTCCCTCTGCTCAGGCGTCTGTTCCTCACTGGACAGATTTGACCTCTGACCCTGACGGAGACTCCGACCTAACGATGTGACGTTCACATTCTGGAAGCTGCAGCTCGTTTTTATAAAACCGATCATGTATCTGTGTGAGCTCGTCGACCAATCAGCTGTCAGTCGCCTCCCGGTTTGGGTTCTGGCTGCGACGTACGACAGGAAGAGAGAGAGTGAACGAATGAACGAACGGAAGGAAAGAAAAGCAGAGAGGAGCCTGAAAGACTGGTGGCCCCGGTGCTTCCTCCTCCTCCTCCTCTTCCTCTTCCTCCTCCTCCCTCTCCTCCTTCCTGCTGCGTTAGTTAATTCGATGCTGAAACAGCAGCTTCTCTCCGTCTCACTGACGCAGACAGACACGAGCCTCGTCATGTGTCGTTCCCAGGGCCGTTGTATAGGGGAGAAAGGTGATGATAATTCTAGGGGCTCAGCGACCAGTAGGGCCCATAAAAAACCCCAGTAGTCAAATCTTTGTTAGCCTAGAAATCTAGAAAGAAAAACTTCCTCCACTATCAGATTGTTCTACTTATTTCAAGTGAAAATAGGCTTGAAATAAGTAAAAAGTGTCTAAAAACAAGCTGCTTTTTATGTGATGAGTCATTCGTTTTTGACTAGAAATTACATTTAAACTAGCCTAGAAATCTAAATCTCTTTGCTCCGTAGGTGGGTCTAGAAACGAGCCATAGGAACTTTTTGAGTCTGGAACACCGTTTGTGTTGACCAATCACAGCGCTCTATCTGTTTAGAGAGTCGTTGGGCGGCTTAACGCCATGACGACATACATTTTAATTGGCTTGTCAGGCTAACGTCATCCTGCTCTTTGCTCTGATTGGTCGTAGCGCTACCCTATTGGTGCAGAGGCAGTTTGAAAGACAGCCTTCATCCCGCCCCCTGGACTGAGCCGAGGTCTACCGCTCGTTGACACACTAGACATGTTCATGATGTAGTCTGGCTTGGCAGGCTAAATCTTTGTATGACTGAATTATTCTGCATAAGACCCTGACTAATATTGACTCATAGTAATGCTGCATTAGCATCAAAACAAAGCAGGCTAAATAAAAAATGATAATACATACGTAGTCTAAGAAAAAAAGTGGAAAGGTCAGGGGCCCACTTTAGTATTCTTTCAGGGGCCCCAGAATTCCTAGCAACGGCCCTGGTCGTTCCTATGACGTCCAGCTCATTCTAGCGCCGTCAGAGTGAACTTAATGGGAACATTCAAAGGTGAAAACTGACTTTCCAACGTGTTCCATCTGCAACGACGGAAATTAACGTAGCGCATCGCAACGTTCGGGGAGTAAACATGTTGATTTTGTTGTTGTTGTGCGTCGTAGAGCTGCAGCTTCAAATATACGAGCTATGAGTTTTTTAAATTCCCCGTTATATTGGTTCTCACACTACACACACCTTCTGTTTTTGTTTGTTTTATTAATCGTTCCGTGCACCACTTGCGTGCCGATCCGTGGAGAGCGATCCAAACGGATCACAGATCAGCTATGATCCGTTGCTCCACTACTTAGAATATTTAGATTTCACTTCTTGAAGTTTTATATTGAGTTGGTAAAACTTAAGTGTGTTGCAAATGTTACATAACAGATTTGGTTGGAATGTGGGACGTAATAATAAGCTGTTACAGGTGAATGTAATGAGCAAAAAAAATAACATTAAAAATTTGAATATAATTTGAATATTTAAAGGGATAGTTCAACATTTAGTCAAATTGGCCCATTGCCATAATCCCTATAGTCATAGCAGTAGGTTTGTTACCTTTAATTGTCGGTGCAAGCTATTTTTAGAACGGCGGAGCAGAGCCGTGAGCTGCTCAGAGCTACGCTACGGAGGCTCATTATGGGATTTCTTGGTTTCCCTCATCAAACTCATCAAATACACAATCCAACAACTCCACAACGCTCTGGTGGACAAGTTGTGAGCTGCACATTCACCACGCTATGAGATAATAACACAACGTTACCACACAGAGTTGTTTTAGAGGGAAATTCATGCAAAACCACTGATGCACGTTGCCTTCAGGGACAGTTTTTCATCAAGCAGTCTCTGTATTTACCTCTAAAACAACTCTGTTTGCCAAAATGTGGAACTATCCCTTTAACATATGGAGCATTGTAAATTAAATCTGATTGGGTGGAGGGTCGACGGTTCTGGTTCATCCTGGATGAAGATGGTTCCTCTTCACACTCGGCTGCTGAAACACTCTGACTTACATTTTGACGTAGGGGTCAGAGAAGCCGTTGACGTCCATGGCGGCCAGGTGGGCGCAGCGCTTCACGCCCACACACAGACCTCCACTCCGCCGGCCTTCACCTCCTCCTCCTCCTCCTCCGTCCACGTCTTTATCGTCCACACTGAGCGGAGGTAGAAACTGCAGAGACAGAAGAAGTCGTCCTCTCTCCTCCAGACTGTGCAGCTGCTCGTTCTCCCACTGTGGAGCAGATTTAAATCAGTCTGGTTAGTTCAGTCACATTTTCTGTATGTGGATTAATCGTTTGATGATCAATCGTTTCAAATTCAGATTAATCCAATGTAATTATAGTTTGTTAAAGCTATAGTGCGTAACTTCTTTCGCCCCCTAGAGGATTTCTGCGTTATTACAACGATGCGGTCGGCACCCGCCCCTCCCCTCTCCACCGCTACCGTTTGTCACTTTCTTTCTTGGCCAACAGACGTTCTGCCGAACGGGAAGGCTTTTTCTTTTTAGTAGGATCCACTTCTGAACTATCCTGACCATCCAGACTATAACATCATTAACATGTCTAGTCTGGCAACGAGCGGTAGACCTCGGCTCAGTCCAGGGGGCGGGATGAAGGCTGTCTTTCAAACTACCTCTGCACCAATAGGGTAGCGCTACGACCAATCAGAGCAAAGAGCAGGATGACATCGGTAGATTAAACTTTTCCCACATCCCGTCGGCAAAACACTGAATACATCCTTCTTCCAAATGAACGACTTCAGTGCAGTTTCTTGCTCAACTTTTAAAGAAAATGACAAGTTAATTCTTTCAAAGTTGATGCCAACGCCGATTCAAACCATTCCTTTGCCCAAGAAGCCGTCTTGTCGTGTTTTTCACCGTCGTAAGTATGTCGTCATGGCGTTAAGCCGCCCAACGACTCTCTAAACAGATAGAGCAGCGTTCTCCTCCCCCCTCCCTTCTCCTTGTCAGGTAAAACCCAGTACAACGCCTTATTTCCTGTGCATCAGCGCGGGAATGTCGCCAAAGACACCAAATACAAAAAGAACAAATACTGAAAAACACGGCGAGGTGTTAGAGGAGCGGAACGGCTTCATCAGCGTTGTATCATCTCCTCTTGTAGCGGCTCGGCTGAAACGGAGATTTACAGACACGTAGAAGTTACGCACTATAGCTTTAAATTCAGTGGATTATCTTGGTCGAGCTGCAGATATAACTTCATCCCAACGATTCCCACACAGAGGTGAGAGAGAGGACGGAGCTCCCCCCCCTCACTGAGGGTGTTCATTAAAACTCAGTCTCTGATCTGATCTGAAGAAGATCGATGGTTTAATCCTCCATCTTTCTTTCTCTCGCCCACACACCTTCCTCCCTCCTCCTCCCCCCTGGGGTGAGTGAGGGTTCCCGCTCTATTAGCTCAGTCCATCATTACAGAGAACCCCCCCCCCCCACCACCACCACCACCAAAAACTTTTAATCTTCATCTGTTTGAACATGAAAAGGGGAATTCCTCAAAGTGGATCCAACCTCCAGTTGGTTTTCAGCCTCCTTCCTGTTTCCCGTCGCCCTTCACAATAAAAGCTCTGCTAGAAAAACCCCAGAGAAACGAGGTCAGAACAGAGGCAGAGCGATGCTTTAAAGGGATAGTTCACCCAAAATTTAAATTCTCGAAGGTCTCGGCATAGCAGTGCATGTCCATATAACGGTTGCAAATGGATTCCAACTGTCTTCGTAACAAAAAGACACACCAAAAAACATCCAAATACCTCCATGCTGCTCGTATGTAATGTCCGTCTTGTATTGAAGCCCCGAAATGCGAAATTGTCCCGAAAAAAATTAAATAAGTCTATGTTTCAAGCTCGTTTTGTAGCGGAAGCTTCTCGAAGCTCCTCTTCCCGGGTCGTCAAATTTGAAGAGGAGCTTCGAGAAGCTTCCGCTACAAAACGAGCTTGAAATATAGACTTATTTAATTTTTTAGAGAAGCCACGGAGGACTCTGAAACTTCTCCCAGCCCTTAGTCCACATGAGGGTGAGGAGATAATGAGTGAAATTTCAATTTTGGGTGAACTATCCCTTTAAGCAGGAGGAACACCGCTTGGCCGGACCCCCCCCCCCCCCCCCGTAACAAGATTTCAGCTCGTGCTGGAGCTCAGGAAGCGTGGAGGAAATGTCAGACTCCCTCGTGTTTAACGGGAACGTTTGAAGATACAGAGATAAAGATCTGAGCTGCTTCGACGGGAAGAGACGAAGACACGACAGAGTTCAGCCAATAAACCGCCGACGGACGTTCGGCTGAAAGGGAATCAATGAACCGATTGTCAGTCAGAACCAACAGGCCGTCGTTTTTAAGGAGGAACTCTGCAGGATTTCCGCCTTCCCTCCCAGCTCCAGAGTCCTAGTTCTGGTTAAAACAATGACTTGTAACTAGTAGGGGTGGGAGAAAAAATAAAATCGATTTTTTTTTTGTTGTTGAAAAAAACAGACGAACATTTCTTTTTTTTTTCTTTTTTTAATACTGTGCAATGTGCATTTGTTCGCCTTTTTTACATACAGAGAGTACAGGTTTTGAAAAGGGTTTAAGTTCACTTTATAATGGAGTATGTTAATTTATAGGCTCCTACAGTGTTTGTGTGCAGATAAATGTTAAAAATGCTAAAGACTAAAAATCAAGAGAATCGGCAATATCGTAGAATCGCAATTTAAATCGAATCGCCATCCAAAAAATCGTAGAAGAATCGAATCGGGAGAAAAGCGTATCGTCCCAGCCCTAGTAACTAGCTCCAGGGAGAATGGAGGCTCTCTGCCTTCCACCTCGCATCTCTTGGCTGAAAACCAACCTTGTAAGGGTGAACGCAACCGGAAACCAGCCGAAAGTACCAAACTAGAAAAGTAGATCGGAACTATCGTTTGCCAAGAGTTATACATACAAACAATATAGAAATAAATGACCAGAGCTACTAACAACCGGCCCTACTTGAGTCTCCATCATGAAAGTTTTATCAATCAGCGCTTCCAGATTTCAACCGGTAGTCATGGAGACATGAAGCTCTCCAAGTTTGGTCCCGAGTGATGCAACCGAAACAATGAAACTTGTATCATTTTAACATTTGGTGCGCACTAAACATGTGTGAAAACATCCTTAAAAATGAAATCACAGACTGTTATGAGAATTGGTACCGGAGAATATTGTAACGTGACTAGAGCTGCAACAATTAATCAATTAATCAAACAATAATCGATTATTCAATTAATTGTCAACTATTTTGATAATGGAATAAATGCTTTTTAAGAAAAAAAGTCAAAATTCTCTGATTTCAGCTTCTTCAATGTGAATATTTCTGGTTTCTTTGTTCCTTTATGACAATAAACTGAGTCTCTCTTTGGTTTGTAGACAAAACAAGACATTTGAGGACGTCGTCTGGTGGTTTGAGAAACACTGATTGATGTTTTACAACATTTTATTGACCAAACAACTAATTGATTAATCATTTAAATATTTGACAGATTAATTGATAATGAAAATGGACTTAATTGAACAGTACCGCTCATTCAATAAAGTCCTCATCACGGAATGAGAGCTCATCTAAACCAGGACCAAGTCTCCTCTCGTCAATATTCTCAGGTACCACTTTTTTTCATTTAATGACTATTCAAAAAAAAATTTCAGTTGATCAAACAATCAACTTTAACTATCATCAGTTAATATCAGATGGTTATTACCACCGTGTGGTTTCAGCTGTAGAAGTGGCTGTGGTTTGTTTACATGTCGTCTAGAGGAACAGATTTCTTCCTCTGGTTGCTCTCACACCTCTGACTCATTCAGCTGCTCACATGGTAAATAATGAATATTAAACAGCCATCATTTATGTTAATGCTAATGCTAATTGGAGCTAACTGTGATGCACAATAAACAGATGCCTGACTAATGAGACGTGTTCTGTTTTACCAGGCTTTTCCTTTAAAGCCTCGAGAGAGTGAAGGGAAATAAACAAAAAAATCAACATCCAAACACTGTGCTGTTGTGCGCACACACACACACACACACACACACACACACACACACACACACACACATAAACAAACACACACAAAGAAAAGGTGAGTCATTAAGTAAAGCTCCTGTCTGTCACCGTGTCGAGTCAATCGGCCAAAACCTCCGCAGGGATTTGACAGACAAAGGAAACCTCCCTCTCCTCTGTCTTTGATAAAACAGCTGTGTGAGCGCTGAGGTGAAGGCAGGTGACTAATGAGTCCACACACACCGGAGACACACACACACACAAACACACACACACACACAGGAAACACACAGAGCTCAGAGCCGCCTGCGTCACACACACAGCACGGCTCTAAACAAACAGGGTTTAAACTGGATAATTGGAGCCAGAGTCTGATTCCCCTCAGAAGAAGTGACACACTGCAAAAACTCAAAATCTTTCCAAGAATATTTTTCTCATTTCTTGTCAAAATGTCTCATTTCTAATCAAAACTAATCTCTTTTCTCTTAAAATAAGACTCATCACCTAAAAATGAACTTGTTTTGAGATAATTTGAATTTTTTCAAACTAATTTTCGCTTGACATAAGTAGAAAATCTGCCAGTGAAAGTAAGTTTTTTGTGTTTGTAATAAGAAAGAAAAACTTGTTCCACTGTCAGATTTTTCTACTTATTTCAAGTGAAAATCAGCTTGAAAGATGTAAAAAGTGTCTAAAAACAAGCTGCTTTTTAATGTGTTGAGTCTTATTTTAAGTATAATTATATTTGTTTTGACTAGAAATGAGACATTTTGACTAGAAATAAGACAAACATTCTTGGAGTGTAGAACCAGAGGTGGAGGCGTTCAAGGACCAGAGACGGAGACGGAGACAGGGGAGTCTCCGCAAATGTGCAAAGGATGCACATGGCAGGTCATCCCCAGGCAGGAGAGAACAAAAAAGAGACACGGCAGCGTTGGCGCAGTGATTGACAGCAGAGCAGCATCTGACCAATCAGAGGTCAGATGCACCGACAGGCAGTTGGAGAGCTACAGGTGGAGAGATGGCCTCAAAACCTCGGGAGTAAGTAGAGTAAAAAATAAAAGTTAAAACAAGAGGAGGCTCATTCTTCACTTACTATGTATGTTGTTGAAGTAAAAATGTAAACCTTTGTAGCATAAACACTTCAGCTGCTGCTCAGGATAGAGTTCTCAACGGGCCTGAAGATTACAACCCGACCCGACCCGCAGGTTTTTAAGCCCGGACCCAACGGATCCTGACACACCAGCAGTAACTATCTGCCCGAACCCGGCCAGGCCAGAAACAAACAAACAAAAAAGCGACGTGCTTTCTTTGCTGTGGGAGCTAACGGGCGGGACTTAACGTTCTGCTGTAGGCTACATTTCCCATTTGATCAGCGGGTGCACCCACACGGAAAGAACCTATAGATTTGAATATATGTGACATACATAAAATTGGCCGTTTTCATATATACGCATATGGTGCATATATGGTGCATATATTTTAGCATATATGCGTATATGAAAACGGCCAATTTTATGTATGTCACATATATTAAAACCTATAGGTTTTTTCCGTGTGGGCAATTGAGTACATTTCTGCCGCGGGAACGGTGCGCCTTTGGGGCGTATGACATCTGTCCGACTACCCATTTCTCCGACCATACATTTCTTTATTTTTGCGTCCGTTAGTCCGACCTCCCACTTCTCCGACTTAAGTATAGCCCTAACCCTTAACCTTACCCTAAACCTAACCTTAACACTGTAGAATGGGTAGTCGGAGGAATGAGCTGTCGGACTTATGGGCAGTCGGACTGATGTATGCTCCCTGCGCCTTTGTGGAGATTTATCCACCAACCAGTGCGCGTGCTGCTGGCGCGTATCAGAGTAGCGTCAGCATTTTCCGGCAGTGATGTTTCAGTGGTTCTGCCCACGGCAGCACAAGATGCAGAGCGGGAGATTTGTCTGAGACTCACACATGAACAACCAACAATTTACACCAGAAATGTGTTTTATGAGACAGGAAAAGGGAAGCCCGAGGTTCGACCCGACCCGAGTCACTTTCATATTTTTTCGACCCGAACCCGTGGGTCTGGTCGGGTTTGTCGGGCTGGCTGTAGCTCAGGAGCCAGAAGAGAGGATGATTCTGTCTATGGACTGGACATGAACGGCACACATTGTTCCACTGTTGAAAGAGACTGTTTATAGTTTTTTATTGGACATTCAGGTTGAAGATACTTTTTAAAAAAAAGTCTGTGGTTGAGTACTTATATTAGTCAAGATCTGTTGGTCAACAAGTCCTGGATCAAGTCCCAGGTCAGAACTTGTCCAGACTGAGACCAAAGTCAAGAACAAGTCCTGAGGTATGAACACAATTAGGACCTGAACAGATCAGAGGTCGAGGTTTCAACCAAGACTGGAGAGACTGTTCTCTCCTGTTCGTCCTTTTTTCAGACGAGTTAGTGTCTGAGATCAGAGATAAAACATCAAGAGAGGAGACGGAGACACGAGGAGTCAGACGATCAGAAGAAAAGACAACGGCATCCTGACGTTAATTTAGCAGAACTGTCTGAGAAAGTGAAGCGGTGAAGGGAGAGACGTCTGCTCTGGTTTCAGCTCCAATGAGTCACTGAGCCTGATGATCTGTCTGCTCATCACCAGCCGCTCCGTTCCTCAGCAACTATAGAAACGTCTCTAACAGAGTTTAGACTGAAGCAACTATAGAAACGTCTCTAACAGAGTTTAGACTGAAGCAACTATAGAAACGTCTCTAACAGAGTTTAGACTGAAGCAACTATAGAAACGTCTCTAACAGAGTTTAGACTGCAACTATAGAAACGTCTCTAACAGAGTTTAGACTGAAGCAACTATAGAAACGTCTCTAACAGAGTTTAGACTGAAGCAACTATAGAAACGTCTCTAACAGAGTTTAGACTGAAGCAGCTATAGAAACGTCTCTAACAGAGTTTAGACTGCAACTATAGAAACGTCTCTAACAGAGTTTAGACTGAAGCAACTATAGAAACGTCTCTAACAGAGTTTAGACTGAAGCAACTATAGAAACGTCTCTAACAGAGTTTAGACTGAAGCAACTATAGAAACGTCTCTAACAGAGTTTAGACTGAAGCAACTATAGAAACGTCTCTAACAGAGTTTAGACTGAAGCAACTATAGAAACGTCTCTAACAGAGTTTAGACTGAAGCAACTATAGAAACGTCTCTAACAGAGTTTAGACTGAAGCAACTATAGAAACGTCTCTAACAGAGTTTAGACTGCAACTATAGAAACGTCTCTAACAGAGTTTAGACTGAAGCAACTATAGAAACGTCTCTAACAGAGTTTAGACTGAAGCAACTATAGAAACGTCTCTAACAGAGTTTAGACTGCAACTATAGAAACGTCTCTAACAGAGTTTAGACTGCAACTATAGAAACGTCTCTAACAGAGTTTAGACTGAAGCAGCTATAGAAACGTCTCTAACAGAGTTTAGACTGAAGCAACTATAGAAACGTCTCTAACAGAGTTTAGACTGAAGCAACTATAGAAACGTCTCTAACAGAGTTTAGACTGAAGCAACTATAGAAACGTCTCTAACAGAGTTTAGACTGAAGCAACTATAGAAACGTCTCTAACAGAGTTTAGACTGCAACTATAGAAACGTCTCTAACAGAGTTTAGACTACAACTATAGAAACGTCTCTAACAGAGTTTAGACTGCAACTATAGAAACGTCTCTAACAGAGTTTAGACTGCAACTATAGAAACGTCTCTAACAGAGTTTAGACTGAAGCAACTATAGAAACGTCTCTAACAGAGTTTAGACTGAAGCAACTATAGAAACGTCTCTAACAGAGTTTAGACTGAAGCAACTATAGAAACGTCTCTAACAGAGTTTAGACTGAAGCAACTATAGAAACGTCTCTAACAGAGTTTAGACTACAACTATAGAAACGTCTCTAACAGAGTTTAGACTACAACTATAGAAACGTCTCTAACAGAGTTTAGACTGCAACTATAGAAACGTCTCTAACAGAGTTTAGACTGCAACTATAGAAACGTCTCTAACAGAGTTTAGACTGCAACTATAGAAACGTCTCTAACAGAGTTTAGACTGAAGCAACTATAGAAACGTCTCTAACAGAGTTTAGACTGAAGCAACTATAGAAACGTCTCTAACAGAGTTTAGACTGAAGCAACTATAGAAACGTCTCTAACAGAGTTTAGACTGCAACTATAGAAACGTCTCTAACAGATTCCAGACTGAAGGAGGACAGTGGACCGTCACCAGCTGTGACAAAAATCTAACAAATCAAACATGTTTCTCTCTTGGAGCTCCTCCTCTTTGATCCACATCGTTCTCCGAGTCCTGCCTCTGACCATCCGACAGAAACGTTTTCATATTCAGATCTAATGTGAAACATGTAAAACTATTGTAGTGTATTATCCACCTGAACTTTTTGCTTTAACATCATGTATTATGTTTATTCTTTGTATGTGTGCCCTTTTTTTGGAACTGAAGGAAAGTGTGAATCGGTGCTCTGCTTCATGGACATGTTTTGCTTGGAAGTTAACGAATCAAAGGCAGATGTTATAAGAGAGAAAGACGCACATACATTCACAGATAGACAAAGATGTTGCATTAGGTGTTTAGTAACAGTAATAGATGAGATAATGAGTGGTTCTTGTGAAATTCACTGAACTGCGTATGTTAAACACTTACAGGAATTGTTTAGATTAACAGATACATGGATTGTTCATGTTAATATCGAGCAGTTAATGCCTATTATGGTAAGCTATATCCTTGTGTTGGGAGAAGGTGGAGTTTTGGAGTTAGAAAGTATATAAAGATTGTGGTTTTGAGCCATAGAGAGAGAGATCTCACATTGGCACCAGAGATGCTCCAGGATTCGGCATTTTTTGTAAACTGTTCTTCTTCTTGTTAATAAACTCCTTTTTTGAATACAAGTGAAGACGTGTCGGCGGTGATCCCTTCTTTTCATCAACACATCAGTATACCACACTATCATCTTTATTCACTAATGATCCATTAAATGTCCTCCCACTCCGATCCCTCTCTGTCCACCAGAACCAATGACGGTGCATTCAGGTCCTCACCTCTGTGTCTGGACAAACTAACGATGAGACAAACCTCAGCTCCTCTGATGCTCCAGCTCAGTGAGACCACATGTACTTAACCCTTCTCTCTCTACGTGTCGGACCCCGAGGTCACAGAGTTTTTCCACCCGATCGATCGGCGCTGAACCGTCGTCACAGACTCAATCCAACCCCGGAGACCTGAGACCGGACCGAGTCGCACCACATCGGCCTGAGATCAGTCGATCAGACGCCGTCGCTGAAATAAACACACTGACTCATTTTTAAGACGTTGGATCAGGTCTCAGACCGGGGTTGCCATGGTAACACCTTGCACTGACCACCAGTATTTCTCCTGACAACAAACAGCTGAAATCTTTGGAAGATGATTTGTGGAGACGGAGCAGAGATCAGATCTGAGCTGCGTCTGGGTCACAAGGAGCTCACAGCTGGAGCAGCTGGAGCAGCTGGAGCAGCTGGAGCAGCTGGAGCAGCTGGAGCAGCTGGAGACACACACCAAACCTTCTGAGTTTCACCCTTCACTTAGAAAAAAAAAAAGCTCTTTCAGAGTAATTTTTTCTTGACCTGTTTTTCTCCAACAGGTCGTCTCCTTTTCAATATCAATCTGAATCCTTTGAAAGTCTACATCACCTTGCAAATGATGCAGTTGAATTTGGAAGGTCACCTTTTTTGATTTTGAAATCCGTCTTTATACACGCTCTTACCATGCGTTCACACCGAACGCGATGAACGCCACGAGATTCCATTCAAAGTCAATGTAAATGACGTGATGACACGCGATGGCGCGTCAGACGAGCGACGCAATGTAGCGATGACGCGTCCATCGCTTGAAGTTGAAAAATTTGAACTTTTCAAGCGACATCGCGTGACGCTGTGCCGCGACATCCAATCAGTGTTGATATTCAACCACGTCACCGACACAGCTGCAGACACACATTTCAAAACATGGTGGAGAAGATCACTGTGGCTGTAGTCTCTCTCACCAGACCCTCCGTCAGAGAACCTGTGGCTGTGTAAAAAAAAAAAAAACCCCGGGGCTGTGTGTGTTTTCCTCAGATCAATAATATACATCCATGGCCGTTTCCCGGAGCTTTATGACACGACGTCGTACTTTTACCGCGGTCGTAATAAAAAAGATAATACCTGCAGAGGGTCAGAGGACCTACAGCTTCCTCCTTGTGAATATTACATATGTATTTGTGTTTATTAATATTTCTTAGCCATGGTTGAGGAGAGAAAGAAAATAACGGGAGGTGGGTTGCATCATAGCGCGATGAAGCGATGAAGCGATGAAGCGATGGTGAAAAATGTGACAAATATGTCAAGCGACGCGATGCTCGCGTTACGGGCGATGGCATCGCTTCCATCGCGTTTGGTGTGAACGCACGGTTACTCTAGTATACACATATGTAGGCGATGTTATCTGGCCGTCTGCGTTGTGTTTCGGTACCGACTGCCCCAGGTGGGGTTCGAACCCTGGTCTCCCACGATGCAAACCGCTGTGCCAAGAAGTCAATGACCACTTGGCAGTCGGGTCTGCACATCATTTTACGGGTGAGTGAGTGCACCCGGACGCTCCGTTATACATATATGTACAAAACAAGGCTGGAGAGAGCTAGACTGTATTTTGTAAGTGGATCAAATACACATCATGGATCTATTAGATCAAATAGATGAAGTGGAGGCTGATTGAACTGCAGTTAAACGTTGCAGTGAGAGCTTCTTGCAGGATTTTGAAATCTCGTTAAGTCAGGGGGAAAAAAACAGAAAAAAGAGGAAAAAAAGAAATTACTTGAAGAACAGAATAAATATCACTCAGAAAAGAGAGAAATAAATTCAGCTACTCCAAATAACAGAGCTTTTTTTTTTCAAGTGAAGCAATATGCTTCCTAGTTTTCCTCTGAAGAATCCAGGAAATGTAAAAACATCATTAGAACAAGACTGTGGAGCCGAGCGACGGCAGGAAATTAAAGCAGTAAATTATGATTTTATTTTAGTAGTTTTAATAATACTTTTAATAATTGGAGGACTTCCTGAGCTTCTCTCCTCAGCGAAGCGGTTTTTTAATCTTCCTGTGTGATTCTGCTCTTGTTCAGTGAAGCGTCTCCTCCTCCACCGACATCGTGTTTTAAAGCCTCTCTCCTCCTCCGTCGGCTGCTCCCTCAAGCTTTCACAGCCACGTGGAGCAGAGTGACGGATGCTGAGCTACATGACAGGACACACACACCTTTCACACACACACACATGTTCAGCTTATTTATCTAAAACCCTCACTGCAAAAACTCAAAATCTCAATTCCAGTCAAAACTAAAACTCTTTTCGCTTAAAACAAGACTCATCACCTAACAATGAACTTGTTTTTAGATCATTTTCACTTGTTTCAAACAAATTTTCACTTGAAATAAGTAGAAAAATCTGCCAGTGAAAGCAAGTTTTTTGTGCTTGTACAGTAATAAGAAAGAAAAACTTGCTCCACTATCAGATTTTTCTACTTATTTCAAGTGAAAATCAGCTTTAAAGAAGTAAAAAGTGTCTAAAAACAAGCAACTTTTTATGTGATGAGTAGAATGAGATTTGTTTTGACTAGAAATAAGACAAATATTCTTGGTAAGATTTAGAGTTTTTGCAGTGCTCATCTCCAGTTCATTCAGAGCAGAGAGGAGGCCTCTCTTCTTCCTCCAGACCGTCTGGTCCTCTGTGGGTTTTAACTCCTCAGGGTGAGTTTACATCTCCGTTCTCCTCCAGCTGCCTCTCACTGCTCCTCCCACTCGTCTTTCCTTCTTCCTCTCCTGTCAGACGTTAAATCCTGACCTTCAAATGTGGCACAAACATCCCCGTGAACTCAAGAATAAGCTTGTTACATTTTGGTGTCACCATGACGTAGACTTGTAGTCAAGACCGCCTGAACTGAGACCAAGACACTACCAAGACCAGAGAGTATCAAGACCAAGACAAGACAAGACAAGACAAGACCAAGACAAGACCAAGACCAGTTGAGCTCAAGACTGAGAACGAGACCAAAAAAAACAACTAGTTACACCATATTTTGCTATTCACACATCACAAAATGCATCTTTTGGTACCACTTGAAGGGAGCGCATAAATAATAATATCCCCCAAAAAAAACATGCCTGCCTGGATGTTGTAGGCTATAAATCCCTTTGAGACCGTTCTGCCAGTCCCAGACATTGCGAGACCGAGAGACCCGAGACCGAGACAAGACCAAGACCAAACACTGTCGAGACCGAGATGAGACCAAGAACGTCTCAAGAACTACAAGTCTACCATGACGTCACAAACCACTAACGAACCCTGTGACTCTGGTTCCTGTTGGGGACTATTTCCAGTGGCGGACTGATCTACGTTGGAGCTGTAGTGAGAGAGAGAAGCTCAGATGAACCAGATCCACGGGTCTTGAACTCACATGTGGAGTGAGTGGCGTTGACATGGTGACGCGTCCCTGGATTCATTACTACGCTCCGTTTCACCGTCACGGGGAAATCACATTAACTCACTAAGGTCTAATGAACTAATGAACGACCTTCACCGCTTTGACTCCAGCTGCAGAGGAACCAGCACATCTGCACACAGCTGCAGGAGCTGCAATACACAACCATTATAATCTCATCATTTCTCCAAAAATGATCATGGTCATTGATCAGGGATTGATCAAAAACTGTAATACCTATCAAAACGTGGAGTAATACGACAATACACAAGACTTGTGTCTACTGTTTAAAGTTTAAATGAAGTCTCTAGGTGAAAGTATGCCTGAGCAGTAGATGTTTGTTAAACTCCAATGATTGGTCTTTTTTGCTCTTTTTTTTCCGCCCGTCCCATTGACTTCAATGTAAAATTTTGCGCAGTTTTTCGCGACTTATGTGGCAAAAAATTCGTAAACTGTTGAGAAAAGTAATAGCACACCGATCCCGATCGAACCGCACGTTTTGATATATAATATGTCCTGCAACCAGTGCCCGGTGCGATGGCCCGTGGCCCTAACTAGTCACATCACTCTTTGTGACGATGTAATTAATCAGTTAACTGATCAGAACCGGTCAAAGGTCAAAGGTCAAACAGAGGCCCTGACCCCCGGGGGTTATTATCAACAAGGAGCAAAGGATCATGGGAAAAAACCTGCTGACCTTTAGACTGGGGTCACCTCATCTGGATGGATGGACGATGGATGATGGATGGATGGATGGGTGGATGGATGGATGGATGGATGATGGATGGATGGATGGATGGATGGATGGATGGATGGATGGATGGATGGATGGATGGATGGATGGATGGATGGATGGATGATGGAGGAACTCTGACCTCTCTCAAGTAGCAGGAGATTCCTCTCAGAGCTTCTCCCATGGCCGTCGGAGAAGGAAGCTGAGGAGAGAACAGATGTTTCTGTCGTCATTTTGTTCTTCTGTTTTAAAACATTAAAGGGATAGTTCACCCAAAATTGAAATTTCACTCATTATCTCCTCCCCCTCATGTGGACTAAGGGCTGGGAGAAGTTTCAGAGTCCTCCGTGGCTTCTCTGAGTTACAGGGGGTCTCCGTGCAGCACTGTATGTCCAAATGACGGTTGAGAACGTAGCTCACTTTTCTTCATCCAAAAAGACACACCAAAAAACATCCAAATACCTCCATGCTGCTCGTCTGTAATGTCCGTCTTGTATTGAAGCCCCAACATGAGAAATTGTTCCCGGAAAAAATTAAATAAGTCTATATTTTAAGCTGCAAATCGCGCGAGATTCTGGCAGAGCAACACTGGGAGCTTCCGCTACAAACAAGCTTAAAATATAGACTTATTTAATTTTTTTTGGAACAATTTCTCATGTCGGGGCTTCAATACAATACGGACATTACATACGAGCAGCATGGAGGTAATTGGATGTTTTTTGGTGTGTTTTTTTGTGACGAAGACAGTTGGTATCCATTTGCAACCGTTATATGGACATGCACTGCTACGCCGAGACCCCCTGTAACTCAGAGAAGCCACGGAGGACTCTGAAACTTCTCCCAGCCCTTAGTCCACATGAGGGGGAGGAGATAATGAGTGACATTTCAATTTTGGGTGAACTATCCCTTTAAAGAACATTAATTTTAATGATGAGTGAATGAATGTGAACACTGTGGAGCAGCAGCAGTAGAAACAGCAGTATTATCAGCAGTGTGAGGTACCGGAGGAGGATGCTCCAGACAGGTGTGGAAGTGTTTGGTCTGGTTGAGTTTGACTCGTTTCAGAGGAACTCGGGATTCACCGATCAACTCATTATGAGTCAGTTTGTCCTCGTCACACACAGTCAACCTGGGACAGACAGAGGACAGAGGAGACAGGGTTAGACCAGAGAAAACATTCAGACTCTTTATAATATAAGTTGATCTATAGGCTACGTTAAACAAAACTCGTCGTCTCTTAATCAGAACAGCTGTTGTGGAAGAGTGAGGGATCATGGGACAAAAATATTAAAATTTTACCCACTTTGTGTTTTGTCATACATTTAATTCATGTTTTTTCACAACGCTCTTGTCTGAAAACAAAGTTAAAAGTGTGTATTATATTATGCAACATGTGGTATCTTTGTATCACGAGACGTTTGTGGATCATTAATAAAATAAAAATTCATTTTTCACTGTAGTTTCCAGTTTTAATTTTCTCCTGTTCCACACGAACTGAGCTCTTTAACTGAACGCCTCCGTGTTGGAAAGAAGACGTTTTTTAGTAGTTGTTACAAAGTGATGATATTTTTAGCACAAGTTGGAACATTTCAGAAATAAAACACAGTTTGAAAAAAGGTGTGAGGTTGATCACACACAGTAGGCAGAGAAGAAGCGGAAGCAGGAAGTAACGTCGCCATGGGACCTCAATTAGGAAAAAGTCTCCATGTGAGTGAACAGGAGTCAAAGTTTTATTTCTAATGTGATTGAATAGTGTGATGATAAAACTCTCTGAGCTCTACCTGTTTAAAACACCACGGTTCATGAAGAGAAACCAGCAGTTTGTTGTTAAACTATTGTAAAATAAAACTCCTTATAGAATCCGAAACCAGAAAGACTCCAGTAGGTGACGTCACCACATGCACTGCAAAAACTCAAAATCTAACCAAGAATATTTGTCTTATTTCTAGTCAAAATGTCATTTCTAGTCAAAACAAATCTCATTCTACTTAAAACAAGACTCATCACATTAAAAGCAGCTTGTTTTTAGACACTTTTTACTTCTTTCAAGCAGATTTTCACTTGAAATAAGTAGAAAAATCTGATAGTGGAGCAAGTTTTTCTTTCTTAATACAAGCACAAAAAACTTGCTTTCACTGGCAGATTTTTCTACTTATTTCAAGTGAAAATTAGTTTGAAACAAATGAAAATTATCTAAAAACAAGTTCATTTTTAGGTGATGAGTCTTATTTTAAGTGGAAAGAGATTAGTTTTGACTAGAAATGAGACATTTTGACAAGAAATAAGACAAATATTCTTGGAAAGATTTAGAGTTTTTGCAGTGTGACACCCTTAGATCTGTAGTCAGCAGAGCGTCTTCACACTGAATTCATTCTTCTGTTGCTGTTTTACAACAAACCGCTGGTTTCTCTTCCTGAACCGTGGTGTTTTAAACAGGTAGAGCTCAGAGAGTTTTATCATCACACTATTCAATCACATTAGAAATAAAACTTTGACTCCCGTTCACTGACATGGAGACTTTTTCCGAATTGAGGTCCCATGGCGACGTTACTTCCTGCTTCCACTTAGGCTCTCTATATCCACAAGTTTCCGAACGTCATCTATGGTCAAAACCGGAAGCCGGTTTTGCATTCCCGGTGGAATTGTACGTTTACGTTTCCATGGTTTTCAGTCGTTGTCATAGTTGCGGTAAACGCATGGATCTATTCACCACTTTCCGGAGAATGACACTGGGTGTCGCCATGACTCTCGATTCCACCGGAAAGATTAGCTGGGCTAACCGTTAGCTGTTAGCCGTTAGCAGTGTCTTAAATAACTCAATAAACGGCTCATGAAAAAAAATTTTTTCCAGCGGATATCCTAGTTACAACATGGCTGAGCTAACTGGAGTAGTTTCATGTCGTGTCCGACAACGGGAGGGTTTTAACCATAGACTGTAAAGGTTTTAACAGCTGACGTCCTGATGTTAGTTTGCTGCTGCTGTTAGCTGTCAGCAGCAGCAAAGCTAACAACTACGATAACCATGACTAATTACAAAAACGTGCACACAGAAATAGTAATGTTTGTTCAATAATTTGTTTTATAGACTTAACAAACATCAGATTTAGTCAAAACGGTTTTGGCAGCCCGGAGCCCCCACAGTTGGTACCTACACCGGTGGCTAACGCTACCAGTTAGCCGCTAACGCTACCAGTTAGCCGCTGGCTAGAATGCTACTAAAACCGACTTCCGTTGTGGTGTGACGCAATGGATCATGGGAAAATAAAGTGGTGGATTAACGCTGGCTTTTAACACGGATGTCAGTTTGTGTGATATCCATTGTTAAAAGCTGGTGTGATGATTCATGCCTTTTACAGATTTTCATTGAAAAAAAACCAAAATATATCCATGCATTTACCGCGACTACCGAAACCATGGAAACGTAAACATAAAATTCCACCGGAAGAACAAAACCGGCAAAACAGGCTACGTTTTTGACGTTCGGAAAAAGGTGGATAAAAACAAAAGTGGGCGTCGCCTCTGTGGCTCCGCCCCCCAAAGTTTCTACCGCTGAGTCTGACTCCCTCTAGTGGCGATTGGAGGAAGTGCAGCTTCAGGTTTCAGCTGATTGGTCTAAAGGTGTCGGTCAGAGACAGCAGCTTCACATGAAAGCAACAACACAAAGAGCATTTTATATGTGGAGGGGAACACACACACACACACACACACACACACACACACACACACACACACACACACACAAACAAACAGAAATAGATGAGAGAAAATCTGCAATAAATAAAATAGTAAAGATATTCATGAAACCCTGTGGTGAAGGTGACCCCACTGCTTGTGTTTTATTTACGACTGAACTGATCCAACGCATCATGAATTATTACTCGGCTCCTGAACTCCTCGGTGTTTTTTTGTTCCTTTCGTCTGATGATGATGAATAAAACGTTTTGATAAAATGAAGTTCACCTGCTCCGGATCAGCTGAGGTGTTCACTTCATTCAGCATCAGTTACCATGGTGATTTATCCCGGCAACGAGCCAAAAACCATGCGTCGGTGTTGGTTTAATCATTTCCTCTTATTCAGATCGTGTTTTATCAATAATCAATCTGATCATCTCACTCACTTTTGTTGTTGTCGTTGTTGTTGTTGTTGTTGAGCTCCTGTGTTTTCAGACAAATGATGCTTGTCATACACACACACACACACACACACACACACACACACGCTGCTCTGCTGCATGTGTAGTAGAGATGAAGCCGGTCTCCTCCTCTCTGCCATCGATGGTACAAACATTAACTCATCATTAAAGGCTGGGAAACACACTGACTGACACGTTATCGAGCTCCTTTTGAAACCTTTATAAAGGGATAGTTCAACATATAGTCAAACTGGCCCATCACCATAATCCCTATAGTCATAGCAGTAGGTTCGTTACCTTTAATTGTCGGTGCAAGCTGTTTTTAGAACGGCGGAGCAGAGCCGTGAGCTGCTCAGAGCTACGCTACGGAGGCTCATTATGGGATTTCTTGGTTTCCCTCATCAAACTCATCAAATACACAATCCAACAACTCCACAACGCTCTGGTGGACAAGTTGTGAGCTGCACATTCACCACGCTATGAGATAATAACACAACGTTACCACACAGAGTTGTTTTAGAGGGAAATTCATGTAAAACCCCTGATGTGCGTTGCCTTCAGGGACAGTTTTTCATCAACAGTCTCTGTATTTCCCTCTAAAACAACTCTGTGTGGTAACGTTGTGTTATTATCTCATAGCGTGGTGAATGTGCAGCTCACAACTTGTCCACCAGAGCGTTGTGGAGTTGTTGGATTGTGTATTTGATGAGTTTGATGAAGGAAAAGAAAAGAGGAGACCGCACACTTAAGCTCCCTTTATGTGCAGTGCTTTTATTTAGCACATCCAACAACATCAGCAACGTTAGCGTACTGCTCTTCTTCAGACTCAGTTTGATGAGGGAAACCAAGAAATCCCTCCGTAGCGTAGCTCTGAGCATTTTTGGGGTGGAAATGCGTCACCGTGTGCACGCAGATTTCCACCCCAAAAACGCTCATCTACACGCAAATTAAAAAAGTGAGAACCCAACGCCACTTTTGCGTTTTCACCCTTTACATGGACGAGCGTTTTTAAGATTACCACTCTCGAGGGTGGTTTCACTTTTTTGCGTTTTCAAGCCCCCAAAACGCCGTCACCGTCTAAACAAAAGGCACATCCCATGAAATATTTTGCCGTTTTCATCCACGAGTGTTGCCGTGTAAACAGAGCCTCAGTCCATCCACGGCTCCACCAGGAGCTTCTCTTCTCTCTGAGCTTCTCTTTTATTCAGTCTTCACCAAGTATCAACTCCACAACAGTAACTCCTGGGAACAGTTCCCTGCAGCTCGTCGACCGTCTGGAGGATCTGAAGCCCAGACTTCAGTCGGAGAAGAAGGAGCTGTAGTTTATTTCATGCTGCTGCAGCGCGAGAAGGAAGAAGTTCCCTCCTGCTGCTGCTGCTGCTGCTCTGACACGGTTCTGACCTCTTCACCTCAATCTACCTCTTTTTATTAGATATTTTAATTCCTCTGCTCATTTTCTTTTTAATACAGCGTGAAGCATTTATGATTTACACATTGTTTGCCAAGTGTTACCCCTCACACACACACACACACAGACACACACACACACACACCTGAGCGTCTTCCTGTGCATGTCCTCCTCTGTGATCCCCACGTAGGTGAGAGTTTCATTCCACACTGGATTCAAAGAGTTACGGATCGTCTTCGTTTTCAGCTTGTTGGCCTGAAATACACAACACAACACAACACAACATAATATAATATAATATAATATAATGTAATATAATATAATATAATATAATATAATATAATGTAATATAATATAATATAATATAATATAATATAACATAACATAACATAACATAATATAATATAATATAATATAATATAATATAATAATATAATGCTTGACTAAACTACAGTGGTGTTGCACCACCGACTCCAGATGAATCCTAAACTGGTTCCATTTCAGATGGTTTGATCTTTACAGGCAGAAAATTAATTCTAAGTAAAAAACAGACATTTCCTTTACAGAGAGATTCAGCCTTCAGCAGAAACAGATCAGTCGATGCTGCACTTAGTATTTCATTCACTGGCTGTTTTTACGCTCCGTATCAGCTGTGAGTGAGAGAGAGATGTGTAATTTCACGGCTCTTTAAAAGCAGCTGAGTCCTTCACTGTGACTCCGTTACTACGACTGAAGGCAGCTACAGGAATCTACTGAAACGTCTTTACTCCGGCTCACACAGGAGAGACGGACTGAGTGATCTGAGTGATCTGATTGGTCGGAGCGTCTCACCTTACAGGCTCCAGGCAGCAGGTGCAGCTTGACGTACGGGTCGGACAGACCGTTGAAGTCCATGGGCTTCAGACCCTGAGGAGACAAACACAGCCGAGATCGGAGGAAAACTGATCAATATCTAAATGATTATTGTCCATTGATACATCACAGCAGCTCAGCAGGCGCCTACATTACCCATAATACACCATGAGTGCCACAGGTTGACTCAACCATCGACCTGGGAGTCTGAAGCAGCAGCTGCAGTTCGTAGTCCAACCAAAACTTTATATGAGAGTAATAGGGCCCGACACAAAAACGTCCATAAAACTACACAACAACCATTTAATATTCCTCCACACTGCTCGTCCACTGCAATCCAAGTGTCCTGAAGGGAGATAGTCCAGAGTTTACTGGAAACTACCTCATTTAGGACATTTTTACAGACTAAACAGTCCTGGATTGCGCTCTGACATTCACACGCATGAACACGAGAGAGTGCACCAGGCAAATTCAATCCAGGACTGTTGAGGCTGTAAAAATGTCCTCAATGAGGTAGTTTCCAGTAAACTCTGGACTATCTCCCTTCAGGACACTTGGATTGCAGTGGACGAGCAGTGTGGAGGAATATTAAATGGTTGTTGTGTAGTTTTATGGACGTTTTTGTGTCGGGCCCTATTACTCTCATACTGTATAGGGTTTTGGTTGGACTAGGAACCGGCCTCCTGGGTCTCCAGATGACCTTTGAGGAATAAAAACCTATTCTGGAGTATTCATCAGCATGAGGGGGAGTCAATAATGACTGAATTTCATTTTTTGGTGAACTATTCCTACTACTCCTCTTTTACTGTGTGAGCATATAGACTCAGGCCTTGTCCACATGGAAACGGAGCTTCACCAAAAACAACCTTTTTCTTGTTCGTTTGGAAGAGGTTTGTCCATAAACACATCGTCATCGTTTCCAGAAATCTCTGCAGTAAATCCCAGCGTTAAAGAGCTCATTTCTCTACAGCGCTGTTGTTTTAGTGGAGTGTTTGCTCTGTTCTGTTTATGTTTCTGATGAATCCATCAGCTATCTGAGTTTAAAACACACTGACATGTCATTAAAGCAGCGGCCTGTGACTCCTGCCGCTGACTGAACGATTCAGAGTCGATTTCTCCCCGCGGACAAAAGATGAGAGGAAACACTCGGCTTGAAGCTCCGACCTCGTCAGCGGGAACTCGTCATCATGACAAATTGCTCCTAAATGTCTTTCAACAGCTTTGACATTTGAGGAGACGGCGGCCATGATAGATTTCTGTGCTGGTGGTGTGAGGCAGTAATGTGTGTGTGTGTTTAAATTACACCCAGTCTGCATGCGCACGACGAGTCCGTTACCGTGGACACGTGAGCTGGAGACGAGCTGATTAAAAGAAGGATGAAGCATTTTTTTTTTTTTTTAACATTTTAAGATTTTCCTTTTAGTTTTGTTCCAGTTACGTCTGCAACAGTTGCATCTTCCTCTGAGGTGGAGAGGTGAACACAGAGCTGCTCTGCTCAGGAATAAGAAGTTTGGCCCCAGAGACGAGAGAGAGAGAGTGAACGCTCAGATGAGTTGAGTTCAGGTCTCAGACTTTAATTAGCTTGTTAGGACCGAGGTCTGTTCACTGTCGTTAGGAAACGACCACACGATGCAGATGCTGCTGAACATTAGAATAAGTAAAACTACAGCAGGATGAGGAGGAAGAAGAGGAGGAGGAGGAGGAAGAGGAGGAAGATAAGGAGGAGGAGGAGGAGGAGGAGGAGGAAGAGGAGGAAAAGGGGGAAGAGAAGGAGGAGGAGGAAGGAGAAAGAGAAGGAGGCGGAGGAGGAAGAGGAGGAAAAGGGGGAAGAGAAGGAGGAGGAAGGAGAAAGAGAAGGAGGAGGAGGAAGAAGAGGAGGAGGAGGAGGAAGAGGAGGAAAAGGGGGAAGAGAAGGAGGAGGAGGAGGAGGAGGAAGAAGGAGGAGGAGGAAGAGGAGGAAGAAGGAGGAGGAAGAAGAGGAGAAAGCGGAGAAAGGGAAGAGGAGGAGGAAGAGGAGGAGGAAGAAGAGGAGGAGGAGGAGGAGGAAGAAAAGGAAGAAGAGGAGGAGGAGGGGGAGGAGGAAGAGGAGGAGGAGGAAGAGGAGGAGGAGGAGGAAGAGGAGGAGGAGGAAGAAGAAGAATAAGAAGGAGAAGAGGGAAGAGGAAGAGAAGGGGAAAGAGGAGGAGGAGGAGGAGGAGGAGGAAGGAGAAAGAGAAGGAGGAGGAGGAGGAAGAAGGAGGAGGAGGAAGAGGAGGAGGAAGAGGAGGAAGAGAAGGAGGAGGAAGAAGAAGAGGAGGAGGAAGAAGGAGGAGGAAGAGAAGGAGGAGGAAGAAGAAGAGGAGAAGGAGGAAGAGGAGGAGGAAGAAAAGGAGCAGAAAGAGGAGGAGGAGGAAGAAGAAGAGGAGAAAGCGGAGAAAGGGAAGAGGAGGAGGAAGAGGAGGAGGAAGAAGAGGAGGAGGAGGAGGAAGAGGAAGAAGAGGAGGAGGAGGAGGAGGAGGAAGAAGAGGAAGAAAAGGAGGGGGAGGAGGAGGAGGAAGAGGAGGAGGAGGAAGAATAAGAAGGAGAAGAGGGAAGAGGAAGAGAAGGGGGAAGAGGAGGAGGAGGAGAAAGATGAGGAGGAGGAAGACGAGAAGAGGGAAGAGAAAGAGGAAGAGAAGGAGAGGAGGAGGAAGAGGAGGGAAGAGAAGGGAAGAGGAGTTTCAGGTCTGAGTTTGCTCTGCTGTGATTGTAGCTACTAACAGGTTTTAACAGGAGCTGTGGAGGTGAAGTCAAGAAAAGTTTCAGATCATCTACTGGTGGAAAAATCAAACAGTAACTTTACCTTCAGGAGGATTTATCTCACACACAGCAGAAAACTAGAACCACCACCTCAGATGTGTATCCCTCCGCCAACTAAAACTAAAGCAAGTTATAATCTACAGTTTCTAACTTTATATCACAGTTACATCAAGTTAAACTGTAACTGAGGTCTAACGCTAAACTAGCCTACACTTTAGACTAACTGAAGATTAAAGCAGAAGTAAGTGATATATTTGTGTTAATATAAGTCTTAAATAGTTATATCTTCCGACAGCAATCACTTATATAGAGTGTTTGGTCTGAAACACGGGTCTGTCAGTCACTCTGCTCTGCTCTGAGCCCAGGAGAAAACATTTATCGTATCCTACAGTTTTTATCCAATGAGGAGAGAGAACGGCATGCAGGGCTGTGTGTGCAGCCAAGGAACGCCGTGAATGTGGTGACGTAGCGACGAGGACTGTTATGGTGCGTTCAAGGAAACTCGTATTTTTCCGACCTGTGAAGTCGTACCAGTTCGATCTGGTACGAGTTCACCGGTCGGAAGTTACGAGTGGCCGTTATAGTGACTTTCACCGGTAAAACAGGTCGGAAAAACACGAGTGGGTTGCCTGAAACGCTACAAAGTCGTAAGTTGTGACTTGAAGCTGTAATTTACGATTTCAAAAGCCTGCCTGGAACGCAGCATTAGCGAAAACGACCGGACCACTTACTTCTGCTTTAAGTTAAAACTATTTCATATAAGTGACTCACAACCAAAGACGGATTAGAAACAGGACGCTGCACTAAGAGTCAGTTTCCTGTATCCGTGTCCCGTGGGTTTCTCCGTGACTCCGCCCCCTTTAGGAGACCAGCAGACTTTGACTCCGCCCCCTTTAGGAGACCAGCAGACCGTGACTCCGCCTCCTTTAGGAGACCAGCAGACCGTGACTCCGCCCCCTTTAGGAGACCGGCAGGCCGTGACTCCGCCCCCTTTAGGAGACCGGCAGGCCGTGACTCCGCCCCCTTTAGGGGACCAGCAGACCGTGACTCCGCCCCCTTTAGGAGACCAGCAGACCGTGACTCCGCCCCCTTTAGGAGACCAGCAGACCGTGACTCCGCCCCCTTTAGGAGACCAGCAGCAGGTCTTGAGTCTATTGACTCCAATGGGAGAAGTGAACGTGAACTCAGATTATGGTCGATTCTTTCGTAGATAGATAGATAGATAGATAGATAGATAGATAGATAGATAGATAGATAGACATCTCTTCTGAACATTTTAACACTAAAATGGACAAATTTCAGACAAACCAGGAGAAAATGAACACCTGCTGTAATGTTCGAAAAGTTAAATATGACTGTTAGCTGTGTACATATTTAATGATATCGTAAGAACATGTAAACAGCTTACTTTCCTCTACTGACAACTTTTATAAACCCACACACACGTTCACAACACACACGAGTTTTAGGGGACGGGTGACCACGCCCGCTTTAGGATACAGGAAGTGTAGCTGAACCATTTCATATCATTGGTGCCACTTGTAGTGAGCCATCTTGTCATAGTAGAGGATCTTTGTCACAACTATAAACCGGCTAAGGCGAAAGCTAAACTAGCCAACACAGATCCAAACTATAACTTTACATTGGTAAACTAAACTGTGAGTGCTAAAGTTAAACCTCCGTAACACTGACTTCCTGTAGTGAAACAGCATCAATCACCTGAAACAGCTTCACAGTCTGTGATACGAGCGCAGAGCGTTTCATATGTTCACTAACAGCAGCTTTAATGTTTCTTCTCTTTCACGGCGTTAACTAAATCTGAGCTCCTTCATCTCCATAACAGGCGGCGCTGAGTTAATCCTCCTGCCTCCATCTGAACCCGCTCCTGTCTCACGCAGCCGCGGCAACCGGTCGATGCCGGGAGGGAAATCATTGAGATTCAAGTAGGTACTTGAATGAAGAAACGCTGGAGGAGAGGACGGAGACAAAGCTGGGAGACAGCAGGTGCTCTGATCATCTCCCATCCCCGAGATAATGAAGCAATTTAAAGCTGACTTGTGTTTGTGTCAGGCTGCTGCTGCTGCTGCTCTGTGATGATGGGATGTTCTCTAACAGGTTATAAACCTTCACTCCACATGTAGAGTATATGAAGAGACGCAGCAGGACTGAGGCCTGATGGTCTCACTGGGACCGGATGCTCTCTTCTCTTCATCATCTTCATCATCACAACTTGAAGCCCTCACTGTCCTCACCACCTCCTCCTCCCGCTGCTTCAGCAGAAACGCCTCGGGCTCCACATCCAACATCAACCGTTACTGTCGGCAACGATCCTCTACTACTGCCAAGATGGCTCACTACAAGCTGCACCAATGATATGAAATGGTTCAGACTTCTGCCACTTTTCCACACTGCAAAAACTCAAAATCTTTCCGAGACTATTTGTCTCATTTCTTGTCAAAATGTCTCTTTTCTAGTCAAAACAATCCCTTTCTACTTAAAATAAGACTCATCACCTTAAAAATTAACTTGTTTTTAGATCATTTTCACTTGTTTCAAACACATTTTCACTTGAAATAAGTAGAAAAATCTGCCAGTGAAAGCAAGTTTTTTGTGCTTGTAATAAGAAAGAAAAACTTGCTCCACTATCAGGTTATTTTAAGTGAAAATATGCTTGAAGGAAGTAAAAAGTGTCTAAAAACAAGCTGCTTTTGATTGTGATGAGTCTTATTTTAAGTATAATGAGATTTGTTTTGACTAGAAATGACATTTTGACTAAAAATAAGACAAATATTCTTGGTAAGATATTTTTTTTATTTTTTTTTTTTTTATTTAACCTTTATTTAACCAGGCGAAATCAATTAAGAACATGTTCTTATTTACAATGATGGCCTGATTTTTTGCAGTGCACTAGCACGGCACGGCGCGGCTCTACTTGTTTTTTTTTGCTTTTCCACTAGTACCTGGAACTGGTACTTTTTGGTGACACCTCAGCCCTGGTTCCAAGCGAGCCGAAACGATACTAAACGTGACATCAGCCGACTGCCTTCCACTGATTGGCCGGAGCGTAGTCACGGAAGAGTGGAAGAGTCGTGACCGCAACGTCCAATACGAGAATCAAACCCGCTAAACTTAAAGTATTTTTTGGGGGGGCTTTTTCGCCGTTAATGGATAGGAGAGTTGAGAGAGAGACAGGAAATGGGAGACAGAGAAGGTGGGGATGACATGGGGCGGGTGCTCTATACTAGGGCTGGGACGATACGCTTTTCTCCCGATTCGATTCTTCTACGATTTTTTGGATGCTGATTTGATTTTAAATTGCGATTCTACGATATTGCCAATTTTCTCGATTTTTTTGTCAGGCTTCTGAAACCTTTCTGACAAAATGAGATATAGACTGAGATAAACTGCTACATTTTAACATTTATCTGTACACAAATACTGTAGGAGCCTATAAATTAACATACTCCATTATAAAGTGAACTTAAACCCTTTTTCAAAACCTGGACTCGCTGTATGTAAAAAAAAATAAAGGCGAACAAATGCACATTGCACAAAAAAAAAATCGATTTTTGAAAAAAAAATATTGCGATACTTATGTGAATCGATTTTTTCTCCCACCCCTATGCTCTACCAACTGAGCTAAACACTGCCCCCAAACCCGCTAAATTTAACAACACACCAACAACAGCGCCCACTGATCTGTGCTGAGACTGGTGTTATTCTTTCATGTGAGTTAAATGATGCTGTGTGGAAAACCACGCTGTGGTCCGTGATTGAGGTGCAGATGAGTGAGTTTGGAGCTGATGAGATGAGAGAAAAAAGAGAGACGATGTGGTGACTACCACTGTGATATGACGACCCCACCCCCGCTGAGGAGGAACTATGAAGAACTCAGCTGTGATGGAAAAGCACCTAAAACGAGGTAATTTGGCAGACCATTTAGTTTAATTTCAAAAGGAAATGATTATGGGGCAGGGAAAATAAGTTATCCTCATCCTGCTCCCTTCCAGGCTTGGAAGACTCATGTTGTCAGTAATGTACGAATTGTCAAATATTGTCAAAATGTTCAGAAGAGATGTGTCTTGTGAGAAATGAGTCCAATATTTACTTCAGTGACTCTGGAGCCAAAGAATCGACCATAATCTGAGCTCACGTTCACTTCTCCCATTGGAGTCAGTAGACTCAAGACCTGCTGCTGCTGCTGGTCTCCTAAAGGGGGCGGAGTCACGGTCTGCTGGTCTCCTAAAGGGGGCGGAGTCATGGTCTGCCGGTCTCCTAAAGGGGGCGGAGTCACAGTCTGCTGGTCTCCTAAAGGGGGCGGAGTCACGGTCTCTCGGTCTCCTAAAGGGGGCGGAGTCATGGTCTGCCGGTCTCCTAAAGGGGGCGGAGTCACGGTCTCTCGGTCTCCTAACGGGGGCGGAGTCACGAGAAACCCACAGGAAACTGACTCGTAGTTAAGCATTTTGTTTCTAAGCCGTCTTTGCCACTATGCCCCAAAGCTGTGGATCAGCCTGCCGGAGGATCTGAGAGGAGTTACAAACATTGACACTTTTAAACATAGGCTAAAAACCCATCTTTTTAATCTGGCTTTTATGCTATAGTCTCATAGTGATTTTATTCTATTTTATCTATTTTCTATCGCTATATTTTATTTTATTGTTGTTTTTAATCTTCGTGCATTAGTCTCCATGCTTTTTCTTGTTTTACCTCCTATATACAGTATATATTGTTCAATTCAGCAGCAATTCAGCACTTTGAACGGCATCTATTTGCTTTGAAAGGTGCTATATAAATAAAATTTGATTGAATTTGATTGATTGTTGTCTGAGAAGGATGTCATTTGACTCTGGGGCAAAGGTTCAGAGGTCAAGGTGTGGAGGTTGGACCGGTGGGCGGTGGGACCCTCTGCAGAGACGAAGATGTTTTACTGAGGAAAGTTAACCACACATACTGCAACTGTCTGTGTGTGTGTGTCTGCTCAGCGGTGCTTTCTGTCGACAGCTGCTCTTCACACCAAACAGTGGTTTACCTGCAGCCACCTGAGGCTCCTTATCTCCCCCCACAACATCGAACACCTGCTCTGAGACTCAGTGTTTACAGGTCAATGAGAGCCACGACCTCTCGGACTCAGCAGGAAACAAACACACACAGTCTGCTGACAACATGGCTGCTGCTTCCTCCACCTGCCACAGATAGTGCTGCATCATCATCATCATCATCATCTCTTCCACCTGTGGTTTATACAGAGTGAATTATACAGGGGGTCGACTATGTCTCTAGGAGAAAACAGCTGCTTCAGTCACCTGCTGTCAAAGAATATTTATCTCTGAAATCAGCTCGTTCAACTGTTAGTTAAGTTACTTTAAGTTAGAAGCTTCCATTACTTAAAGGGATAGTTCAACATTTTGGCAAATTGGCCCATTGCCATAATCCCTATAGTCATAGCAGTAGGTTCGTTACCTTTGATTGTCGGTGCAAGCTATTTTTAGAACGGTGGAGCAGAGCCGTGAGCTGCTCAGAGCTACGCTACGGAGGCTCATTATGGGATTTCTTGGTTTCCCTTCATCAAACTCATCAAATACACAATCCAACAACTCCACAACGCTCTGGTGGACAAGTTGTGACCTGCACATTCACCCTGCACAACTCTGTCTGGAAACGTTCTGTTATTATCTCATAGCGTGGTGAATGTAGGATTGTGCATTTGATAAGTCCGCAACACAAGCGCCCGGTAAACTGTAATCTCTTGTTTATGACAAATACAACTAGACAAATACACACATCATAACACCGTGTATGATAATCCATCGATCCACCGATTGATTATTAAAGGCTTCACTGAAAACAAATGCGTTTTGTGACGGCTACTAGCTGGCACGAGGTAAACAGGAAGTCACTGTCGAATCCGTCAAAATTTTTTAAAATAATTAATCGGTAGACTAAATAGACTATATATAATTTAAGTATTATGTACCCCTCTAAATGCCCTGTGGATGTATTATTCAACTTTTAAGCTAGAAACTGCATCTGAAAGTTTAAAGTAAGAACTAGCTTGACTTAGTTGGCATACGTTTGAAACATCAGCATCCATGTTGATCCAGTATAATTAAGTAAGAATAAAACAAGCTAGGTCGTTGATGCTAATATTCAGCCACAGTCTCAGTTTGCCTGTGTGAGCATCCAATCGTCTGTAGCCTCATAAGTTTTAAATCATCATTTGAGCCCTGGTGTTCCCCACATTAACCAGATAAAAGTCTGTTTTCCACTTAAGCTCACAGAACAGATTCACAGCAATAATCTGCACAGGAGTCCAAAACATCTCAGGTCTGCTCAGATCAATAAATCTGAATTTGCGCTGAAACACTATTAAGGTTTTTATCCATAACTCAGCACAGGCCGAGGGGGAATAAAGGAAAAACAATTCCTTCTCATTCACACGGGATGAAAACAGATTTCATTTATGATGGGAGGAGAAACCATCACTCCTGGGCCAGACAGTCTAATTACTCTATAAACTATATTTCCCTCTGTTTGTTTACAGGCAGAGCTTGGCCGTGCGTGGCTCTGATGGACGGTGAATCGGTTACCTTGGCCCGGAGCACGGTGCAGTGCAGCTCGCTGGAGCTCTGCTCGTATCGCAGCTCAAACTCCAGAGTTCCCAGAGCCGCTGTGGGAAAAACACAAGAGAGACGCCGTTACTATCAAAACACCAAGAAACAACATGGTTTACAACCGTCACAGCAGCAAACAGAGAGAAACGACACTGCTGAGAGAATGAGTGAGGATGAAGTGAAAACACGTGAGAGAACAGAAGAGGCAGAGAATCCAATTTAGTGGAGCAGCACCTGTCGTATTAATGTCAACACACAACACATCACATGTCAACACAGGAAATCCTCTTAAAGCAAAGCAAACACACGTCCGTCACGGTGCGTTACAAACCATACATACATATGACACATATGAACATGATCATACAAGTGACGCACAATAAACAAACACACAAACGCGCGGCTGCTCCTCCGCGGTGCTTACATAAGAGCACGGATACAGTTTGTGTGATTCACAGGGATTACTGCTTTATTTTAGGCTGCAGCTCATCAATAACAAACCACTGTTTATTCACCGCATTGTGTTTCTCCTGCTGAACCCAGAGCCACTGCAGCTGCATTCAGCAGGACGGAGATGTAACACAACCACAACAACCACAACAACACAGGCAACACAAAGACACACTGAACAATCAAATGAGTCACAAGTCGTCAACGTGTCAGACAAACGGCCACAGAGACGAGCTGGTGTCGGTCTGAGGCTACGTTCACACGGAAACCATCTGAACAGAAAACACAGAAGTGGCGTTGTTGCGTTCTCACTTTTTATTCTGCGTTTAGACGAGCGTTTTTGGAGTGGAAATCTGCGTGCATACGGTGAAGCAAGGGGTCCATGCCTATGTTCCCACAGCCTTATGTTCCCACAGCCCTATGTTCCCACAGCCCTATGTTCCCACAGTTCTAAGATTTTTCTCAAAATTAGGCCCTATGTTCCCTCTGGACTCTCTCTACCTATCTGGACTCTCTCTATCTGGCCTGTCTAGCCTCTACCGGGTCTTTTTACTAAACTTAATCAACTCCTTTCTTCATTGCCTAAACACAACCAATGGTGGGACCAAAGGGCTGTGGGAACATAGAGCCTAATTTTCAGTGACAACAAAAGTTAGAAATGTGGGAACATAGGGCTGAGGGAACTGTGGGAACATAGGAATGACCCCGACGCAAGTCTGTGGAATTCAGTGTTGTATGCACGCCTAGTCTCGCTTGCCAGACCCTCCTCCAAAGAAGAAAGAGAGTCTGGCTGCTCCGCCTATGATTCTGCGATCAGAGAAGAAAACGCTCCGGCCGTTTGGAATTTTTTCAACCAACTCATCAAATAGATAGGTAGGTAGGTAGATAGGTAGGTAGATAGATAGATAGATAGATAGATAGATAGATAGATAGATAGATAGATAGATAGATAGATAGATAGATAGATAGATAGATAGATAGATAGATAGATAGATAGATAGATAGATAGATAGATAGATAGATAGATAGATAGATAGATAAGCTTTATTGCCAAACATTAAAAACAAAACTGTTGTGCAATCATGCTAAAAAGAGGAGGGGGGGGCTGTTAAAAGCAGCAGAGTGTTCATTTTTTATTGTCCAGGATGGTAATTGCAGAGGGGATGAAGGATTTTTTGTAGATGTTTTTCCTTGCGTTTTCAAGCCCCCAAAACGCTGTCGCCATCTAAACGAAAGGTACATCCCATGAAATATTTTGCTGTCGCTCTGTGTTTGTTTATATGTTACATCTGCAAATACGTTTTTTGTTGATGTTATAAACGTATCTCTTCATATATCAGAGGATGTTTATATGTGATGTGACATCTCTCTGAAGACATGTAATATATAATATGTTCGAGTGTCAGTCAAATGTTGCCCTCAGAGGTCAGAGGTCGTCTATGAAACAATCATCCAACAGCAGAAAGAGAGAGAGGAACTCTGCTTCTTAAAGGGACAACAAGGAGTTTCTATTTGGTTATAAAAAGGTCTCACATTAATGTGGATGAATCTACGTTACCACTTGTTAATGGGCCCATTTTCAATAAATATATCGTTTTGTCTCGACCAGCATTTCTTTACTTTCGGTTTCGTGGCGAGTCATGAGAATAACGCCGCCGAATCTCCGTTTATGGTGGGAACTACGACGGTATGTGATCGTCTTCCAACCTCTGACTTTAATTCTTGATGAATGAAAACATGAGTCTGTCTTGCGCCGGTCAAAGAATTTCACGGTGCGGAGGCTCATAAATGTAGTGAGAAAACACTTTGCTTTTACAAAACTCCTTGTTGTCCCTTTAACTCTTTAAAATCTCATGGTTCTACTTCCTCTCTGACTTCCTGCCGCCCTTCCGTCCTCTGCCCTGAAAGCGGCGGCGCTGCTGATGAAATCTGAGCCTGTGGGTGAAATCTCTGAAGGACTCATTTGTGCACAAAAGGAGCAGCTCTCATCAAAACCCTCCTTTGTTACTCCAAGTGTCTTTTATGTGGGATCAAAGCTGAGGTTTAGTTACACAGACGAACTGTCAGAGCGCCGCCGCTCCGCCCGCTGGCTCCGACGCCTCCTGACGACTCCTTATTAAAACACACAAAAAGCTCGTCAGCGACCGAGCCGCTGGAAAACACATGTCACAATGGAAACCCGTTAATGAGGAAATTAAAACGGTGAAATCCTCTAATTAGTCTCCGTTTTACAGCCGATGTGACTCAGTGATTCAGAGGCCTGAAAGCCGGCGCTGCTCTGAGACCAGCGGCGTTCGGCCCCGCTCGCTCAGTCATCGCCGTCCGTCCTTCAGAGCGACGGAGAGACGATGGAGGAGGAGGGACGACGAGTCTCCGTCTCTCACTCTGAGGGCTCAGGCCCGTTTCATCTGCAGCATCAAACGCCGTCACTGTCACACACACACACACCGGAGCCTCGGAGCCTCGGAGCGCCACCGCTGGAAACGTCCCGGCTGCCAACACACACACACACACACACACACCAACAAACACGTACATACAGATGTGTTGCTGCATCTTTCATGTGGTTTCAACATAAAGACGTGAATCATTCATGAGCTGCTCCTCTGAGCCGAGCGCCGGTCATCAGACGGAGTCGCAGCAGCAGCAGCAGCGTTAAGTCTGTTTACTCTGTTAGAGGCCGAACTCATCAACCTGAGAGACCAGCACACACACACACACACACACACACACACAAACATCTGGAGAAAACATCTGCTCTCATCTCCACTGTCCACCAACAGGTGTCGTCAACCTGATGAAGATGTTGTCTGAAGTTTTCTGAGTGATAAAGATTCACAACTGTGCAGCAGCTTCATGACCCCAAAGTCAGACTTTGTTGCCAGGCGACCTCTAGTGGTCGTAGTGATGATGACGGGATCGAGCAAAGGCCCAAAAGGGGATGTAGTATGGAAATCTCACTCTCTGAAGGCTCTTTAACATATTTCCAGCCCCTAAAATGTGAGAAATGACTAAATAAATCTTTGATGTGGTGAATGAATCCATGGGGTTTCACCAGCTGTTCCCTCAGGTGTCAAGATGTCATTAGTTTCCTAATTTGCATAATCCCACCCCTTTGCATTTAACTCATTGAGTGCCGCGCTCCTTTCCAAAGTTTTAGTCAAGTGTACCGGCAATTTAGACCATTTTTGACTTTTTATGTAGAGCCATAGTGTATTCTATATTATTGCCACCAACACATACTGTAGCTCAATTGAAAGGTTTAACTTTATGCTTCAAATGGCCACAAACCGTTTGTTTCTTTTCCTGAGAAAAGTCAAGCTAAACATGGCTGGGTTTCACCAAAATCCCTCCTTTTTTTCTAGAAAAGGAGATACAGCATCTTTTATGAAAGGTGCTCTGTTTGTGTCTGTCGCTCTTCTGACACTCGCATTTCTGGATCAAAGGGCTCGTGTAAGATAAATATATACAACAATTGTTGTTCTATTCACAAAACCACCATCGGGGGCGGGGGGGGCGCCACTAAACAACAATAACACAGACGCACCGTGCCGTGTCACAGCCTCTCGCCGCGGAACGTGAGGGTCTGTCGGCCACAGCGGCTCGGGAACTGTCGGCAGCTGCTGCATCTGCGCTGCATCTGCATGCAGAACTCCGTTTGCAGAAGCTGAGTTATGATAAAAAACTTCCAGATCATGAGCTGTCATGTGACTTTGATCGTCATCTATTTCAGTTCTCCTCGTCGTAGAGTCCCCAAATTTACATATAATGTGTATTAAAGTGTCTATTTTCATAATTAAAAAAAAAGCAAAAAACGAAAAATCTCGTTTTTGGCACTCAACGCATGGGAACGAAAAACGAGAAATTACGTGGTTGGCACTCAATGAGTTAAAGGGACAGACACTGAAAGCAGCCGTTCTGAACAGAGAGAGCTGTGATGTTTGATCCTTGGAGGATTTTGCGTTGCGTCGCCAGGGCGGGGATCGGCTCACGTAAAAGACGGCAGAGGTCTGTGGTGATGTTGGCAACACACCTCACATAGACCAATGTGTGGCGCAGAATCAAGACCAAGCGCCACAAAGTGATTCCGCTATTTTTTCTCTCAATGCAACATTGTTCTGTTCATTCATCTCCCATAGCGCTCTCACACAAGCACATATGCATGCCAGTGATGCGCGGTAAAAACAAAACTTATCAACCAGTGCATCCAGGGTTTCCCATTAATTAACAAGTCTGTGGCGGCCGTGACTCTCCCTCTTTTAATAAATAGTTTATATATTTTAATCTGATCTGCTTCATGCACAATTGATTGAGAAGAACAAGATGACTGTGATATAACTAAATACAACAGTATAGAAATACAATAGTGAAGCAACTTGTTGGTTTTGGAGAGTTACGTAATTTCAAACCCTGGCCACAGGTCACATCTGCTGCAGCCTCAGTCCAACTCTGCAGATGTGTACAGATGCACAACACACACACACAGACACACACAGACAGACACACAGACACACACAGACAGACACACAGACACAGACAGACAGACAGACACAGACACACAGACAGACACACAGACAGACAGACACATGCCACCAGCGAGACTCACTGCAGTCGTCGCTGTCGGAGCTGTTGATCTCCACCGACGTGTCCACGCTGCTGGTCAGAGACAGCGAGGCGGCGGCGCCGGGCCGGCCGTGGGCCAGCAGCGGGGACAGCAGGTGAGCCCCGCCCATCGCCGAGGCCACGGGACCGGGGCTGAGGCCGGGGCCGGGGCTGAGGCTCAGGGGGGAGGAGGCGGGGTTGGGGGAGACGGGGGTGGGGGAGGTGGGGGACAGGCGGGGGAAGTAGGCGGAGATCTGTCGGATGGGTCTGATGGGTCCGGGGCAGACGTCTATGGCCATGTGTTCCTGGATGGAGATGCTGAGCTTCTTTCCTCTCCGCACCGTCATAGAGTCTGAGGGGAAACAACAACAACAACAACAACGTAAACATAAACAACAACAATATAAACAACAGAATTTCCTCTGGGAAATTTTGAATGTGCCACGGGAGCTACGGCCGGTTTTACCATCTCTGTCAACATGGGAATCAAACCCACGATCTTAAGGTCAAGACAGAGCTGATCAGACAGACACATGATCATCTTTCTATAAGCACTGATATGGAGGAGCTGTAACCACATTAGGTTAACTGTGTGTGTGTGTGTGTGTGTGTGTGTGTGTGTGTGTGTGTGTGTGTGTGTGTGTGTGTGTGTGTGTGTGTGACTGACTTGACACATAGTTAGTTAGTAGCTGCATCCTGTGTCAGTCTGATTTAGCTTTGTCTGTGTTTATAAACATTTAAACGAGCGCCAGGTGGATTGTTTATGAAGTTAACGAGCTCTGGCCTGAGGATCAAAGAGGTTACCACGGCGATAGGGGCCCCCGCCGGCTGAGACAGACAGAAATGGGAGAAAAAGAGCGATTTTCTGCCTCTGCACTGGTCTCGCATTTAGGCTTACTGTGACAAAACGGTAACTCCTATCAGAACAAAACACAGATCAACGGTGCTGTAAGGACTTCCTGAAAAATTTGGTATGATTTGGTGTTTCTACAGTAAATATTTTGGAGACACTGGCAATTTTAAAACAGGGGTCCATTCTGCTACTCTCAGAAAATCTTTGTATTGGAGTCAATGAGGAGCAGAGACAGACGTGGCCGCACTTAGAGGCTGACAATTCAAATTCTGTAAGTCTCTCTGATATTTTGAGCACATGGTGTGAGACAGAACAAGTTTGTCTACAACTTAGGAAAAAATCATGTGTGTAGAGTGTAAATTGTGGCCGGGCCGAGTGTGGAAAGAGAAAAAATCTGGAGTTTTTCTGGGTTCTCTCACACTCTAAGCGATGATGTCACGCACTCTGACACGAACATTCCGTGCAATACACAACCATTATAATCTCCTAATTTCTCCAAAAATGATCATGGTCATTGATCAGGGATTGATCAAAAACTATATGACCTATCAAAACGTGGAGTAATACGCCAATACACAAGACTTGTGTCTACTGTTTAAAGTTTAAATGAAGTCTCTAGGTGAAAGTATGCCTGAGCAGTAGACGTTTGTTAAACTCCAATGATTGGTCTTTTTCGCACTTTTTTTTTCCGCCCGTCCCATTGACTAACATGCAAAATTTTGCGCAGTTTTTCGACTTACGTTGCGAAAAATTCGTTGTGAGATCCTCCAAAGATTCAATCAGTAATGACCTTATTACAGTGACTGCTTAGTTGTGACATCACAAAGTGACAGGAAGTCCTGACGGCTGGTTTTAAGGCTCAGTTTCTGAATACAGGCTGTGTGCATTTCTCTGTGGACTGAGGCTTTGATACTTTCACAGTATTAATATAGAACCTAGAGCTGCTTTATAATCACAGTACACATGGACATCTACCTTTATACTGTATGGAGCTCTAACACAAACATCTACCTTTATACTGTATGGAGCTTTAACACAAACATCTACCTTTATACTGTATGGAGCTTTAACACAAACATCTACCTTTATACTGTATGGAGCTTTAACACAAACATCTACCTTTATACTGTATGGAGCTTTAACACAAACATCTACCTTTATACTGTATGGAGCTTTAACACAAACATCTACCTTTATACTGTATGGAGCTTTAACACAAACATCTACCTTTATACTGTATGGAGCTTTAATACAAACATCTACCTTTATACTGAAGGAGTTTGAATAGAAACCAGTGTTTTAATGTGTCAGTGTGGATGCAGGTGATTTCTGCTGTGTCATCTCCATCATTTAAAGTCTTCTCTCTCTCTCTCTCTGTCTCTCACATGAATGAGACGTCTCTGATCCACAGACGCTGCTCGTCACCGTTTTTCGGTTTCTGAGTGGACAAGTTAAAGATAGACTCTGACCATGAGCCTCTGAGCTGACAGACTCTTCACAGCTCTCAGCCTCATGTCTGCAGAGCAGCTCAGCAACAGTTGGTCCTCATCATCTGTGCTGCTCTGACTCCACCGTTCGATTTCAGACCCTGACAGAAACACCGAGCTATTTCTGGGCCTATTTACCAGGTCCGACACAATTTAGCCCCGACGGCGTCTTCGGCAGCCGCCGCATGTCACCGACAGACACGGATCTAATGAGCAGCGTTTATGTGTGAGTGTGAGACCCGTGGAAAATAAGAAATTGAATATTAGAGAGAGAGAGAAAGAGAAAGAGAAAGCAGCTTTGTCGCAGTGTGAAACTAAAGAAACCATCAGACTGTTTAACCACCACAACACAGCAGCTTTAAAGGTGTGTGGGCACAACAAAATACACACACACACACACACACACACACACACACACACACACACACACACACACACACACACACACACACACACACACACACACACACACACAGACAGAGCAGGGTGATGTAAAACAGCTTCACTGTGTCCAGACAGAAAATATAAACATTGCAAGATACAACTCCTCTCAGTTTAACAACATCTATCTATCTATCTATCTATCTATCTATCTATCTATCTATCTATCTATCTATCTATCTATCTATCTATCTATCTATCTATCTATTTGATGAGTTTGATGAGGGAAACCAAGAAATCCCATAATGAGTCTCCATAGCGTAGCTCTGAGCAGCTCACGGCTCTGCTCCGCCGCTCTAAAAACAGCTTGCACCGACAATTAAAGGTAACGAACCTACTGCTATGACTATAGGGATTATGGCAATGGGCCAATTTGACAAAATGTTTATCTAAGTCTGAAACAACTTCATCAGAGTGTTTCTGGGGACACAATAAAGTGGCGGACCAGGCTGAAGGGTGTGATTTTTTTCTCTTTCGTTGCGTCCGAGACAACTCTTAACTCGGAGAAAACAAGCTCTGAGTTGTGAAAAATGGATTTAACAATGTCAAGTTCGCAATATTCGGAAAAATGTGGGGATCGAACCCAAATACACCAGGCACCGAGCTGGACCAGCGGAGGCAGAAACCCAAACCATCAATCACTTCTGTTCTGCTCATCGACCGTCTGGGGAACTCGCCGGTTTCATACTTTGCACAAACTTAAAGGACAATTCCAGGCGAATTCAACTCAGGGGTGTATTTTCCTATCATTTTAGGTCTAAAAGAAGGAATCTGACGATTTTCAGTTTAATGTCTCCTGTTTTGTGGTAGTTGTGTCTGTCCCTGCGTCGCCACGGCAGCGATGAATGGGAGCGGATTGAAGTTCTGCTGTTTAGGCTGTTTCCATCCCTCAAAGCCACAGACAGCGTCAGATGGAGACTCAAACATGCAGCCAGAAGTTTATTTACTTCAAGCAAGCCGACATGTTTGTAAAACTAGATCTAATTCAAAGTCTCCCGGAGTCTCGCGCGAGACCCAGTTGCCGTGCGCGGTGTGTTCAGGTGCAGTGGGAAAGCTACCATTTGTGTCATAAACACAGGAATCAACTCTTTACTTGCTTCAAGTAAAAAAAAAAACTTCTCTGCGCATGTTTGAGTGGCCACCTGACGCTGTCTGTGGAAAAAATGTACACTTGAAGCAAGTCAAGAGTTGATATTCCTGTGTTTATGACACAAGCGGTAGCTCCGACTGCACCTGAATACACCAGCATGGCAACTGGGTCTCGCGCGAGACTCCGGGAGACTTTGAATTAGATCTAGTTTTACAAACATGTCGGCTTGCTTGAAGTAAATAAACTTCTGGGTGCATGTTTGAGTCTCCATCTGACGCTGTCTGTGGAAAAACATTGCGGCTTTGAGGGCTGTAAACAGCCTAAACAGCAGAACTTACATCCACTCCCATTCATTGCTGCCGTGGCGATGCAGGGACAGACACAGCTACCGCAAAACAGGAGACATTAAACTGAAAATCTTCACATTCCTTCTTTTAGACCTAAAATGATAGGAAAATACACCCCCGAGTTGAATTCGCCTGGAATTGTCCTTTAATGAGTGTGTTGGTACGTGAGCGATCGGCTCTGGAGAAGAAGCTGATTCATGTTCCTGAGTCCTCGGGTTCTAGTAAAGAAAATAAACGACTGCAGCAACAGTTGGCTGGAAGCAGGAGAGAGGGAACATTAACGACCACACCGGTGCTGCAGAGACAATAACACACAGTCTGTTGTTCTGACACAGTATCGACCAATCAGAGCAGAGCTGCTGAATTATGGGTCTTTGAGTTGTGGATGTTTCAGATGTAAAAACTCTTTCCATTCAGTCCTTCCTGTTTCTTTAACGACTCCTGGCTGAGTGGACGGAGGTTTTAGGTTCAGTTAATGAAAACATACTTAATGTACATATATTGATTTATACGACTGAATATTATATATTTTAATTTTGTTTAAACCTTTATTTAAACTCGGAAATATATTGAGGAGCAACCTCATAGCCGAGACAAAACACAAAACATTTGAGGACAAGACATAACACAAAACGTTTGAGACATACAAGCAAATCCAAAATCCAAAATACCAAAAAGTAAAAGTGACAAAGATAAATAGAAAACAGAAAACAGGAGCAGTTGGAGGTAAAATGAGATGCAGTTACAGATTTAGATTGCCCTAATGATAAAGCATGGTGAGTTTCAGATGGTTCTGCAGATTGTTGCAGGTTGCAGGTGCAACAGTAAGAAAAACTGGACTTTCCAAATCCAGTGTTAACAGAGGGAACCTGCAGCGTGAGCCAGTCCTTTGAACACATACGATAGAGACTTGCATTAAAAGATACTGAAGAGTTAATATGGGATGGTAAGAGACCAGTGAGAATATGTGTTGGGTTCATCAGTCTGAGTCGAGTTTCCCAGGATGTGAATCTCTACGTCCACACGCTGATCTGGAGGTTTAACTTATTCATCTAATTAGATATTTGTTGTTCCAGGTGTGTTTTTAGTTTTTAGTTTTAATCCTCTGTATGAACAACATCAATAAAACACTTTGATCTGTGTTCATGCTGATTTCTCATTTCTGTCTGGTTTTCATCTTTGTTTTTTCTTCTTTCATCTTCAGTTTCTCCCTCTCTCTTTTCCATCAGATTAATGCTGGATCTTTGCCTAGACTGTTTATTCTAATGTGCATTAGTTGTGTATGTGTGAACTAATATTGATAAAAGATTTAGAAAGAATAAAACTTTATGTTCACTGCTTTAATAAACTTGTAAAGATGTTTTCCATCACAAATCTCCCTGTAGTTGTTGTAAACGTATTTTTGTATATTATCTCTTCTAGAGGATGTTTATGTGATAATGATATAGTGACAAATCATTACAAATAAATCAAGTAGAGAGATAAACAACATGTTGTGTCTGGTGTTTTGATTTTATAAAGAAAATGAAACTTTCAACAGAAACAACATAGGTTGATAGGTCTTATTTTAAAAAGAAAAGCAACAATGAAAGAAGCTGTAAACTTGTTGAAAACATTTTAAAACATCGATTTATCTTTGAATCTTCTTATTATTCTAATCTCCTCTGCTGTAAATGTGGCGATGATCCTGTAAAACCGACTCTAAACCTCTGAAACTCTTTCATAATGTAATATTCATCACAGTCAGAACTTTTTAAATCTTCTGTGAATGCACCAAAGGAATTAGTTTTATCTGGCTGAGTTGCGTTCAGGGACATTCAGTGGTTTGTAGCTACTATAACTGTGAAGCTCTAGTCTCTCCTCCAGTTTTCCGCAGCGATGCAGGTATATGTATATATCTATTGGGTGGGTGTTTGATTTGGCTGCTGCTGCTTCTGTTGCTTCGTCGGCGTCATGTTTAATTCAGGGGAGAAGCAGAAGCAGCGTTTATCAACCGAACCGTTCTCTCTCCCACATGAAAGAGAAATCTGGTGCTCGTCCAGAGAGAGACGGATATTCAGACGCAGTGGGAGAAGTGGTGGAACTCAGTGGTGCAGAGTTAAGCTGTGGGAGAAGCACAGAGAGGAGTATGATAATGCTGCTCCCTCTGCATCCTCCTCTCCCCCTCCTCCCTCCTCCCCCTCCTCCCCCTCTCCTCCTCTCCACTGTCCTATCTCACCTGTCACTCACTCCGGCCGTCTTTCTTCCCTCTGTGTGGCTTGTTGCTGTCATCTCTGTCTGCAGCGTCTCGTGTCTGTGTCCTCTCGTGTCAGGCGGCTCACACCTGACCTGATTGTTGATTACTGACTGACAGGTGGTGGTTAACCGCCAGCACTGCATTGCATTACATAGCATAAGACACCTTAAATAAACAGCCTTTTTAATGCAAACTGTGTCAACGAACAGGTCAGAGTTTATTGGAGCAGAACTGGGGGTTTGGGTTAGAAAAACAATGGTTGTTTTAGAGGTAAATTCATGCAAAACTGCTGATGCACATTGCCTTCAGGGACAGTTTTTCATCAAGCAGTCTCTGCATTTCCCTCTAAAACAACTCTGTCTGGTAACGTCCTGTTATTATCTCATAGCGTGGTGAATGTGCAGGTCACAACTTTTTATTTCTGAAATTTTATCACTTTTTTAATTATTGTTTGACTTTTTTTTTACATTTTTTTTTTCAAGAGATTTTACCCCTTTTTGTATTATTGTTTGCCCCTTTTTTGAGAGAGAGAAATTTTGCCACATTTTCTATAATTCTTTGCGAAATTTTACCACTTTTTTTGAGAAAATTGACCACATTTTTTTTGCGAAATCATACCACTTTTTCTAGAATTCTTTTGAGAAATTTTACTATTTAAAAAAAAACAACTTTTTACTATTTAGAAATTTTACCACTTTTTTCTAAAAAATCTTAAACTTTTTTTTTTTTTAATGTTTAAACTTTTTGGGAGAAATTGTACCATACATACAAAAATGTACGCCTAGTTTAAACGTACATTGATTTTTTGTGTATTTCTGGCATTTGCTTCAAAGTTTTGTCCAATGGGGGTCCGTGGTCTAATTTGTGTAAATTTTGGGTCCTTGACCAGTGATACAAGTATGAACAGTTTACCCAACTAAAAACCAATATAGCCTACTCACTACAAAAAATGATACAACACCAACACCACTGTAGTAGCTATATTGTGACAAATATGTTGCATGCTGGAAACACTGGACAAAACAACAAAAAAAGAGGCTTAAAAAAACTCTTCGACCAACAGAGCTGCTCAAAGTTAGTTTTCCCACTGCTAATAGAAATCCTGCTCCATCAGCTTAACGCAGACTCTCTGAGTGAGTTTAGTTCATCCACCGTCACCACAGGGTAATAACGGACGGAGGGAAGTGAAGAAGAAGAGGAAGAAGAGGAGGAAGAAGAGGAAGAAGAGGAGCAGTGATTTCTCCTGTGAGTCTTTCTGTGCTGTTGCCTCATCCGCTCTCATTCTGCTCACAACAGCCGCCAACATCAGCTCTGTGTCAGCAGCACTCGGCCTGTATTGATTTACATGCAGCCGTTGCTGGGGATGAATTATAATGTGCTGCTGCTTCAGGGAGCGCAGCGTTTTAAATCCCACAGAGAAGAAGCAGAGAGAACATTTTGGATGGAAAATTAAATTGGATTATGGGTTTTTGTTGTTGTTGTTGCTTTCGTTGCTGTTGTTGCTGTGACACATGTGGTTAATTATCTGTGGGACACGACCACAGTGAGGACAGAGAGCGAAGCAGGACGGCAAGGAATATAACACTGGGAAATGAGTTCCTGCCATCACCAACCTGCTGCCCTACCCCAGTGCATGCTGGGAAAAACCCCAGGTAAAAACTCAGGTTCACATCACATCCAGAGTTTTTCTCTATTTGTACAATAAAAGTATCAGTAGATATAAATATGAAGCAACAGTGAGTAATGTGATATGAACAGTAGAGACAGAGCTAATACTGAATCCCTATAGTCATAGCAGTAGGTTTGTTACCTTTAATTGTCGGTGCAAGCTATTTTTAGAACGGCGGAGCAGAGCCGTGAGCTGCTCAGAGCTACGCTACGGAGGCTCATTATGGGATTTCTTGGTTTCCCTCATCATCAAACTCATCAAATACACAATCCAACAACTCCACAACGCTCTGGTGGACAAGTTGTGAGCTGCACATTCACCACGCAATGAGATAATAACACAACGTTACCAGACAGAGTTGTTGTAGAGGGAAATACAGAGACTGCTTGATGAAAAACTGTCCCTGAAGGCAACGTGCATCAGAGGTTTTACATGAATTTCCCTCTAAAACAACTCTGTGTGGTAACGTTGTGTTATTATCTCATAGTGTGGTGAATGTGCAGCTCACAACTTGTCCACCAGAGCGTTGTGGAGTTGTTGGATTGTGTATTTGATGAGTTTGATGAGGGAAACCAAGAAATCCCATAATGAGCCTCTGTAGCGTAGCTCTGAGCAGCTCACGGCTCTGCTCCGCCGTTCTAAAAATAGCTTGCACCGACAATTAAAGGTAACGAACCTACTGCTACGGTATGACTATAGGGATTATGGCAATGCAGCCAATTTGCCAAAATGTTGAACTACCCCTTTAATGAAGCTGGAGTCAGAGCAGGTGGAGACTTTAACTACAGATCTCTGCTAGTTCACATCTCCTTCACCTGAAACAACCTCCTCTGTGTTTCCACCAGGTGATGACGGTGATCAATGTTCTAACAACCTCAGTTCATCAAGTTAATCAGGTGAACAGGTGTTTACCTCTGTTGGTTTGGCCACAACAACACAACAACAACAACACAACAACACAGGTGTGAACGCTGCCAACAACAGCCAGATGTTTCACACAGCTGGTTGAGGCTCAACACAAACAGAGACGACGCTGAGCTGCTTCTGTTCAACAACGACCAGAGGGAAGTTCACCACAACAACCTGCAGCTGCTACAACAAGCCAACAAGCCCCGCCCACCAGTGATGTCACAACGAACCTCGCTTTGGGCAAGTTACTGTACATCCAAAATATAATCCATTACATATTATTAGTTACTGCCATTTGAAAGTAATTAGTTACATTACAATATTACTGTCTCAGAATTGTAATGCGTTACTACTTTTGTATTACTTTTGAGTTTACTTGATAAGTTTTCACACGTTTTTATGAAAATGCGTTGTAACGCGCGTTACTTAGATTGTAACGGGTAAAATATTACCTACATTTTATTTGTAATGCGTTATATTACCGCGTTACAGCAAATGGTAATACATTACTGTAATTGTGTTACTTTTGTAACGCGTTTCTCCCAACACTGCTCGCTATCCACAAGTTTCCGAACGTCATCTATGGTCTATTTCCGGTGGAATTGTACGTTTACGTTGCCATGGTTTTCAGTCGTTGTTATAAACGCATGGATCTATTAACGCTGGCTTTTAACACTCCATCTGTGTGGTATTTTATTTTAATAAAATTTATTTATTTTAATTTTACTGTGTTTTATCTTGTATCTCTTTTATCTCACTGATTTTAATTTAGTTTTAGTTTTATCGTATCGTAGGCCTATTTATTTTATCTTATTGTGTCCATTCTTTTATTGTGCTTCTGTTGTGTTACTTATTGTATTTTTTTCTTACTGTGCAGCACTTTGGAAATCTTGTGTTTGTTTAAATCGTGCTATATAAATAAAATTGGATTGGATTGGATTGATATCTATTGTTAAAATCTGGTGTGATGATCCATGCGTTTTACAGATTTTCATTGAAAAAGCAAAAACGTTAGGAAAAAGGTGGATTCAAACAGAATTCAAATTATTTTATGAATGAAAAAAACATTTGAAGGTGGAAACTGTCAACATGTTCCTTTCACAACAACACAAAGTAACGTCGTTTATCACAACGTTCAGAGTCGTAAACATGTTGATAAAACTAACTATGGTGTTGTTGTTGTGCGACGTAGAGCTGCAGCTTCAAATATACGAGCGGATGTTTAGTGGATGTGGGACGTCATAATAAACTGGTAGAGGTGAATATATAATGAGCTAAAAAAACAAAAACAAAATACATTTAAAAAATCAGAAGAGGAGCGTTTTTATTTTGGCGTCGCCAGCTGTTTTTTTGCCGTTAGTACGGTCTTCACTTCGTAAACGACTGCTCCTGTTGCCTAGCAACCCTCACAAAACGTCACTCCTTCTCCTCACATGAACTTGGAGTTTTTAAGGTTCTAGTTTGTAACAACTGAACCTTTAATGTTGAACTGAGCTGAAACACAAAACTGACATTTAACAGTCCGAACCTCAGGCTGCGTCGTTGCCGCCGCCGCAATGCATCATGGGAACGGTTGGGCCACTTACACAGGAAGGAGCCGTCAGCGTTTCAATCAGTCCTCAAACCACACGCACATGTTTGAAAATATATGGTCACATATTAAATGTCTATACCTATATATATGAAGAGTTCATTTACAAAAGCAGATAAGTGCCATTTTGAAAAAAATGAGCTGAGGCTTTGTAATTATTCTTTGCATAGTGTTGTTTTCAATAAAACTTTATTTTTTTGAGATATGTCTGTTTTTTCACATCTCAAAGTCACTCAACTTTGGTTTGACTGATATCACCTTATGTAAATAAAAAATAAAAAATGAAGATTCTAGAATTTAAAAAAAAAAAGTTTAAAACGTTAACGTTATCTGCTTTTGCAAATGAACTCTTATATATTATATATAAAGTCATACATATTTGACTATGTTTACTCTTATTGTTACATAAATATATATATAAATATCTACTTCAAAGCCTGCCAAAGTCTGAGATCAGTTTCCTAGAATAATATTAAATTAAATGTATTTAATGTAGCCTAATATTGTTGACATATATGGTCACAACATCTTATACCAAAGGAAAAATCTTCAGTATAGGAAAATAAATGTAAAAATCCATTATATAATAATATCTTGTTATATCTAGAGCTTGTTTATAAGTGATAATGTTGTAGGTGACAATGCTCTGTAGTTAAATATGTCATATATTCTACATCTCAGCATGGGAGTGATGGACATGTTATGAATAGTAGGATTTATTATGACATAAGTGACATCGATCTTATCATGTGTGATATTTTATGGCGTCGCCCCTGAACCGTCGGCTCTGTGAGGTTAAAGGTCGCGTGCGGAGGATTTTACAGCTTCCTGTTTCCACTCTGACTGAAGTGAAGGATGTGAATGTGTGTGTGTGTGTGTGATGGATCCAGAGAGAGATGGTGAGCCGCCGCGCTGCTGCATCGCCTCCGGCTGTGGATTAACACTGACAGGTGAACAGCGTCGGTGCCAGAAGACGAATTCAAACCATTTAATCAAGTCTGAAAACACAGAGTCTCATCTGACAGCGCCGGATAAAAACCGCCTCAGCATCAAACCCAGGAAACGTGTTCACGAAGCTCTGAAGTCTCTGGGGAAACGACGATCATTCAGTTTCACACCAAACAAACAGATTAACTTCCTGTCGCAACCGTTTGAAACATTTAACGTAAAGTGGTGATTTGTGCTTTTATTTCATTTAACTGGGCTGTGACTGATGCTGTACAACACAGAGCATCTTTCACTATGGAGGAGGAGGAGCTCATTTTAACCATTTAACCGATTATTGAGAGCAGAACCCATGTGGTCAAGTTCAGTATTGCAGGAACGTTCCTAAAATGTACTTATGAATAATTTATGTGTTAATTCAATTCTGTTTAATGGTAGTAAAAGTAACATATTACAATTTTTTATATAAAATTTAAATTTAATTTAATTTAAAGACAATTATCAAAAACTGAAATCTGCTTTAATTTTTTTTTTGGGTCACTTGAACACAATACTGACGTCTAAGTTGTCCAACAATAATCATATGTTATTACAATAAAGGCACTGCACCATTTATTATGTTCTATCACATTGGAAGATGCCTTTGTCCAAATTAACTTAAAAAAAAGCTGCATTTACACTTAATAATAATAACGAGAGATGACCAAGAGACATTAAACTGAAAACATCTAGTTTGTTTTTGATGTTTTTGATAATGAAAGAGCAACAAAATGAAAAAAGCACAAAAGAACAAAGGATGTTCAGTAAATGCCGAGACGCAGAAGTAAAAAAAAAAAAAAAAAAGTGAAAGAGGAATTTAAAAAACATGTTTAAATGTTCAGTATTTGTGTTGCAAATGTAAAATAGTTACTTTCCACCACAGATTTTCTCATTTGGCAGCAAACTGAGAAAGAGAGAGAAGAGAAGAGAGGACGGAGATAAGAGGGAGGAATGGAAAATAAAAGACAAGTAGAAATAAGATCAAATGAGAAAAAAAACAGCAAAAACGACAGCAGAGAGGAAGAAGAGGAGGAGGAAGAGGAGGAGAAAGAGAAGTGGTGAGAATAAAGAAAGCTGTATTTTCCTACCTCAGGTTGTGAGTGGAGGAGATTCCTACACAAACAAGTGGATGTCAGCGCATGAGGGTCGGTCGCACTAACAGGTGGAGAGAGAGAGAGGAGAGGCAGCGAGCGGTGGAGAGAGAGAGAGAGAGAGGTGGAGGGGGGGAGGAGGAGAGGAGGGAGGGAGGAGGGGGGAGAGACGTTTAACCCTTTCTCCTCCTCAGTGTGTTTAATATCCTCTCCTCCAGCTTCACATCCATCTGAAGCGTCAACAGCCATGAAGCTCGTCCTTTAATCACACTACACATGTATTAGATTAACTCCCCCTCTCCTCCCCCCTCCTCCTCCTCCCCCTCTCTGCAGATTGCACCGAGGAGGGGGGGGTAAGAGAGGGTGGAGGGGGGGTAAGAGGGGTAAAATAATGTGCCAACCGCAGCATCTGTCTCTCTCTCTGTATAATTTGTGCTTAATGACGCCTAATGATACATGTGTGCAATGCAACACACACTCATACACCATCACACGTCGCTGCAGCCGCGTTCACTCCTCCCCTCCAGGAAAGGGTGGAGAAGATCTGGACCTCCACCTCCCCTCCTCCTCCCCCCTTCTCCTCCTCCTCCTCCTCCCCCCTCCACCTCTTATTTTAGTCTTTTTTCTCCTCCTCCTCCTCCTCTTCTCTTCTCCTCCTCTCCCTCTCTCCTGTGGTCAGACAGCTCTGTGTCCCCGGGGTGAAGGAACCCCACATTTGCTGCACCCCCATCTCATCCATCCATCCCTGACAGTTTTTTTGCACACTGCATAGCACTTTATTACACTGTATTATATTTGGTTTTGTTGTGTTCTTAATCTCAACCCATCCTACAGCACAACTCCATTAAGAAACCCTGTTCTGGTCTTTGGATTGTTGCATCTTCATCCATTTTATCCATCGTAAACAGCCCATCTCACCTACATCTACTCAATTGCACTATACACTTCTTGTTTCTGTTTTTGTTTTATAGTAGTGTCATGTTAATTGTCTCTCTTTGTAGTTTTTTTGTCTGTTGGTTTCTGTTGGATACATGTGTTTGTTGTATGTGTTTTTTTTCCTGTCTTATGAATTCTGTTGTTATGTCCTAAAACTGGCACCTTTACGTTTTATTATGTTCATTAATGTGCATTGTCCTCCTCAAATAAATACAAAAAATAAAATAAAATAAATAAATAAATAAAATCTACCCCCACCAACCCCATCTTCCTCCTCCTCCTCTTCGTCCTCCTCTCTGCATCTCGTCCACCCACACACTCTCTCCTCTCTCTCCACCCATGCATGCTGCCAAATGGACGAGGGAACCCTGAGATCTTTCTTCTCTTCTCTTCTCTTTCCTCTCTCTCTCCATCTCCATCTCCAGTGAAACATGATACAAAACCCTGCAGGGCAGTTAAATCTGAAATAAAAAAAATAAAAAAATAAATAGATAAAAACAGCCAGGCTGCTTCTGCTGTGTTGGATTTGAGTCTTTAGTTTAAAGCCCAGATGGAGCCGTTTCCTCTGCTCTCCGCTCAGCTCTCCACCAGCTGACCACAGAGAAGCTCTGAAGGTGTCGGAGCCGACAGCAACACGTCGGCGCTGGCTTCAGGTCTGAAGGAAGACGATGGGATGTCAAACACCTCAGTCCAGTCGCAGAAACAGATCCAGCTGGTTCCATATCTGGATTAAAGCCACTAAAAGCTTGGGTTGGTTACACAGTTTCCACATTTATTAAAGTGAAACATGAGAGATGACAGCGGACACTCCCACCAGAGACTAATTAAGCCACACCTGGCCTCGTCAGACGGATGCTTCACGGTTAAAGGTCTGGAGAGGAGAGGAGAGAAAGGCGTTTGTCGAGGTGATCAATAAACTGTGATGCAGAGCCGGAGCCGTGTGCAGGAATTTATGTGAGAGGGAAAACTGTTGCTTGGCAGTCGGTCGCTGTGTTTTCAGTCTGTTTTATGCAAAATGGAGGCAAAAAAAGTTGCCAAAACACAACTGTGAACGTTCAGTTTCCACTTCAGTCAAATTTAACACGACGCCAACAAACAACAACACTCAGACTCACTAACGATCTGCAGCATCTCAACATGTTGACACCATGAAACTGTTTAAAAATGAATGGGAAAACAAACTCAACTCAACGCTGTAGTTATATAGTTAGAAAACTCAAATCAAATCTAATGTTAAGTATAAACTATATCTTCATTATGACCAGATAACAGTCGTATTCTCAATTTAAAGCGAGGGTCGACAATGAGAGAGATTGATCATTCTCATTAACATCATTCAGACGCTGGTTATGGTCTAATAGCCTACCACCTACACAATTTGAAGAGTAAAAAGAACCAAAAAACCCATCCTCTCTAGCAGCTGCAGGCCTGCAGAGAAAGTAACCAATCACAGCTGAACGGTCTGCATGGCTGTGATTGGGACGAGGAAAAAATTGAGGAAAAATTCTGGGTTGTACAGGCGTTGAATTCCAATGAATTCCACAGACTTTTGCGTCACTGTATGTACGCAGATTTCCTCCCTCTTACGCCCCAGAACTTCGTTGGCCCAGAGGGGCATAACAATGGACCCAAGCATTGACCCCAAACCAAACACAAAGACACTAAATTAACTAAAAGGAGATTTAATATAAAACATGAAAGATACAAACAAGTAGACATAAACTAAACAAACGAAAGCCAAGATGGGAGGCAGGCAAGCCCAGCAGTCCCCACGCACTGCCCCCCTCTTCTGGTGCCAGCTGCAGGATTTTAACTCTGTGGACCAGGTGAGCCTCGTTTGGCTGATTGAGGCCTGGGTGGAGCTGTGGGGGGAGAAGGGAGAGAGACAGAGATACAAGGCCGACCCCCCCCCCCCCCCCTTAAGACAATGAATAATATTTTTCTAAAAATACCATACCATTTATTCATTGCAATATCTTACACAAAGGACTACCGAACCTGGCCTCAACTAAGAACACCAACACTACATTTATCAGAAAACAAACCCTGGCACCAACAAGATCAAAATACAAAAGAAGGCCAACCAACACACTGCCACTCGATTTAAGAGAGTGAGCAGCCAGCAGTAGCCATCTAAGTGGGTGCCACTCCCACCGGATACCAAAATGGCTACCACCATGAGGAAAACTACGAAACAAAGGTTAATTCACTTACAACACTGCGGTGACTCGAGGGCAGCCACAACCTAGCAAACGGTAACACACACGTGACCCAACCGAAAGTGGACTACAACAGCACAACACAAAAGAGGTCACACAGTAGCCACTGCTACACAAAATGTTGCCAACTTACACCTAAGCTGCAACCGAACGACCCAACGAACGCACTGTGCAGGTACCACACAAAAGTCACACACCAAAAGTTACTGTTACTAGTTAACACAGAATCCAGACGAAACTAGAGGTAGAGTCAACCCACTAGAGATTGTGATCACGCTGCTGTGCAACCCTGCTGAAGAGTGACGTTGTGGAGAGGCACCCTGTGATACGGTTAACTATCTAGTCTTCAGTGGCTTCCCGGGAGGCTTCTTTAAACGTTGAACTCTGCAACTGAACAATGGACCAGGGCAAGGTCCACTGCCACACAGAAAACGTACCCACACCCAGGTATCACCACCAAAAATAAGAAAGGCAAAACAACAAAGTAGCATGAGTCTCTCTCTGCCCGACGACTACCTTACAGGGAACTCTCAAGTAAACACAGACAGGCAGTTAAATCACAAACCATCTTGAAAAGAAGACTACTACATCACACAACAACTTCACCTCATGGTTGTTCGTATCCCGGACGAGCCCCCAATTGTTACGCCCCAGAACTTCGTTGGCCCAGAGGGGCATAACAATGGATATTGTTTTATATTGGAACAATTAATATAAAACATAAAAGATACAAACAAGTAGACATAAACTAAACAAACGAAAGCCAAGATGGGAGGCAGGCAAGCCCAGCAGTCCCCACGCACTGCCCCCCTCTTCTGGTGCCAGCTGCAGGATTTTAACTCTGTGGACCAGGTGAGCCTCGTTTGGCTGATTGAGGCCTGGGTGGAGCTGTGGGGGGAGAAGGGAGAGAGACAGAGACACAAAGCCGAACCCCTTTCGGCCGTAACACTCCCCAAAAACACAACTTTACAAAGTAAAAAGTGAGAACGCAACACCACTTTAGCGTTTTCTGTTCAGATGGTTTCCGTGTAAACAAAGGCTCAGTCGAACAGGTAACACTCGACTCTTTGTCTGAACACAAGACAAAAATTTTTTAACAAGAAGACAGAATGATCCTAATTAATCCAGTCAAGTGTTTTATATTAGCTCGGTAGCTGCAGCTGCTTCAGCGTTGTGATATCAGCGTCTCTCCAGCCGCTCAACAACCAGGACAAATTAATCTTTATCACGGCCGAAGTCTCCGACAGCGACTGACGGAGAAAAGTTTAATTAAAGTCCTGGTGAAGAACGAGACGCTGACGTATCTCAGAACCTTTTTCCTGCTGTTCCTCAACAACCGCAGCGATTTCTGAGGCTGCGCTGTTCTGTTAATTATTGATGATAATGAGCCAGATAAATGAAAATGCTAACTGCTCAGATACTGTATGTGCTGCCTATGAAACACTCATGTATTATGTAGATTGAGTCTAATTAACCCTAACAGCCCTTAAGAAATGAGACAATAACCACTCAGGTCTAATTTCATTTGCATGGCAGCGTCTGCTCCTCCTCTCCTCCCTCTAACCGCTCTCTTTCTTCACCTTCGTTTCCCCCCATCTGCCGCTAATGGAGCCGCTGTTAATATCGTCCACACACTAATCTACATGATTAAAAAAAATCACATTAATGCTAATTATTCAACATAATATTTGTAGGAATGGTGGAGAAGTCAGGGTTTCCTCTGTCAGCTCAGAGAGTGGGGCTTAAATAAATAAAAACATCAGAACTTCATTTTCGCCAGAATTTTTTTTCTTTTTCCTCTCTGAATCATAACTCAGTTCATTTCAACACACGGGTCGCACCCAGAGGATATTATTATCTCAGATCATGAATAAACATCAAATAAATGTCAAACGTCCTCTAGAAATATTAGGAGGAAAAAAAGAAGTGGCATAAAACTGCAGAACCTGAGAGTCACCAGCTGCTCCTCAGCATCACAGTGATCCACTTAGCATTAATACTAAATATACATCAACATACTCACTTATGATAATAAGTAAGTAAGATAAGTAAGATATGAGATAAGTAAGATATGATATGTTGATGTTCTGGTTTCAGTCCCAACTATTTAAATATGCAGTTTATTTTGTGCCAACAACGAAACATTCACATATCATTTATTAACTTACTGAGCATCATCACCTTCTACTGTCTACTGCTACATTTAAAGGGATAGTTCAACATTTTTGACGTTACCAGACATAGTTGTTTTTGAGGTACTGTAAATACAGAGACTGCTTGATGAAAAACTGTCCCTGAAGGCTTAAAACATACACTTATTTAAATTTTTTTGGAACAATTTCTCATGTCGGGGCTTCAATACAAGAGGGACATTACAGACGAGCAGTATGGAGGTATTTGGATGTTTTTTGGTGTGTCGTTTTGGACGAAGAAAAGTGAGCTCCGTTCGCAACCCTTTAAATGAGCACTGATAAACTGTGTCCACTTCTCTAATAGGTGCTGTGGTAGAGTTCCATTATAGTTTTTAAACAATACTTTACATGTTACATAACTATACACAGTGAAACACAGAAAATCTCCTCCGAGTCAGAGTTCCCTCTGCAGTGGAACAGCTTCAGTCTGAGCTCAGGATACCGAGGCAGCGTGAAGAGCCCTCACTGATCCAGGATCTGTGACTGTGACGCTGCAAAATCAAGCAGCTCTTACCCGGCTCTTTTAGAAATACCACAGATGCTTATCTGCTCTCGACTGGTGGCCCTTGATGCTGCGTTCACTGCCTCGCGCTGTCACAACAGAAGGACACAGCGTGACGGAGAAGCTTGAAGTTTACAACCACGACCTCTAGTTGAGAGATGTTAAGGGCATAGTTCACCCGAAATTGAAATTTCACTCATTATCTCCTCCCCCTCATGTGGACTAAGGGCTGGGAGAAGTTTCAGAGTCCTCCGTGGCTTCTCTGAGTTACAGGGGGTCTCGGCGTAGCAATGCATGTCCATATGACGGTTGCAAATGGATACCAACTGTCTTCGTAACAAAAAGACACACCAAAAAACATCCAAATACCTCCATGCTGCTCGTATGTAATGTCCGTCTTGTATTGAAGCCCCAACATGAGAAATTGTCCTGAAAAAAATTAAATAAGTCTATATTTCAAGCTTGTTTGTAGTGGAAGCTCCTCTTCTCAAATTTGACGAACCGGGAAGAGGAGCTTCCACTACAAACAAGCTTGAAATATAGACTTATTTAATTTCGCATTTCGGGGTTTCAATACAAGACGGACATTACATACGAGCAGCATGGAGGTATTTGGATGTTTTTTGGTGTGTCTTTTTGGACGAAGACAGTTGATATCCATTTGCAACCGTTATATGGACATGCACTGCTACGCCGAGACCCCCTGTAACTCAGAGAAGCCATGGAGGACTTCTCCCAGCCTTTAGTCCACATGAGGGGGAGTAAATACTATCCCTTTAAAGGTGAAGACACGTTTAGACTACTGCTCTTCAAGCTGCTTCTTCTTTTACTCAATGGAGCTGCAGCTTCAGCTCGACTCCACTCAAAACTAAACATCTGGAAACTAGAAGCTGCAGATCTATACAGAAAATGTCATCACTTCATGGTTTCATCCTTTAAAAATGTAAGAGAAATTGTGTCAGAAATAAAAACCTCCTCCTCAGTCAGTTCTGGACACAGTGTGTGTTTAATAGTCACTTCACTTCACACACACACACACACACACACACACACCTGTAGAACCACTGGTTTATTTACCGAGGTGGAAACTTCAGCTTCACTCGTAGTAAACAAAGGAGGTTTATTTTGGCCTTGATGAGGGTCGCTCCAGTCGACGGCTGTAAAAGCAGCGGAATAAAAGCCTCGTCGTGTGAATGCGTCTGAGTGAAGAACGACCCCGATGCTCCCGGTCTGTTTGGTGGAGACGCTGCAGAAACTTCACAGTAATAACCAACATTTGTTTTCCGTCTCAGAAACACTAAATCCTCTCAGACTAAAACTGCTCTCAGCGTTTCCATGTGGATGCCAGCGCAGGGTTTATCAGATTTATATGCTACAATAACAGGAAACTTCTGGACACTTTTAATCTTCCATCTTCGATGTGTCGGGAACATGAAACATGTTTGTTAATACCTTCTTAATTATTTTTTCCTCAGCTCAAGAAGAAGCAAAAAAAAGTTTAAACTGAAAAGATTCACAAACACAGAAACAGAGAGGATTTCATTTGTTGTTTTCTCTCAGATGAGAAAAATAGTTTAAATCCATCCATCCATCCGTCCGTCTGTCCATCCATCCATCCATCCATCCATCCATTCATCCATCATCCATCCATCCATCTGTCCATCCATCCATTCATCCAACCATCCACCCATCCATCCATCCATCCAACCATCCATCCATCCATCCATCCATCCATCCATTCATCCATCCATCTGTCCATCCATCCATACATTCATCCATCCATCCATTCATTCAACCATCTATCCATCCATCATCTATCCATCCATCCATTCATTCAACCATCCATCCATCCAACCATCCACCCATCTGTCCATCCGTCCATCCATCCATCCATCCATCATCCATCCATCCATCTTTCCATCCATCTGTCCATCCATCCATCATCTATCCATTCATCCATCATCCAACCATCCATCCATCCAACTATCCATCCATCCATCATCCTTCCATCCATCCATCCAACTATCCATCCATCATCCATCCATCCAACCATCCATTCATCCATCCATCCATCATCCATCCATCCATTCATCCATCCATCCATCCATCATTCATCCATCCATCCGTCCATCCATCCGTCCGTCCGTCCATCTGTCCATCCATCCATCCATCCATCCATCCATCATCCATCCATCCATCTTTCCATCCATCTGTCCATCCATCCATCATCTATCCATTCATCCATCCATTCATCCATCATCCATCCATCCATCTGTCCATTCATCCAACCATCCATCCATCCATCCATTCATCCAACCATCCATCCATCCAACTATCCATCCATCCATCCATCCAACTATCCATCCATCCATCCATCCATCATCCTTCCATCCATCCATCCAACTATCCATCCATCATCCATCCATCCAACCATCCATCTATCCATTCATCCATCCATCCATTCATCCATCCATCCATCATTCATCCATCCATCCGTCCATCCATCCATCCGTCCGTCCATCTGTCCATCCATCCATCCATCCATTCATCCAACCATCCATCCATCTGTCCATCAATCCATCCATCCATCCGTCCATCCATCCATCCATCCATCCAACCATCCATCCATCCATCCATCCATCCACCATCCATCCATCCATCCGTCCATCCATCCATCCATCCATCCATCCATCCATCCATCCATCCATCCATCCCTCCATCCCTCCACCTGTTGCTAGGCGACCTGGGAGGACGTCCACAGATCCATCAGCCCCCCCGTGGATGCTGCAGTAATTGACAGAGCGACCCCCCAGGTGGAGTCAGAGTGTCGGGGTGTGTTCAGGTGCAGGAGGTGAAGTCAGCGACGGTTAAATAATGGATGACTAAAGGCCAACACACACGACAGGTATCAAAGATCTGCCCCTGCTGGTTCCTCTCTTTTCTTTGCTGCTGCTCTGCCTTTTTATCTGTCAGAGAAAAAGAGACGCAGAGGCTATATCAACCAATCACACAATCAACCAACCAATCAACCAAAGTACAAATTAATTTGCGCACAAATGTATACCTAGAATGAAGATTAAAGCAGAAGTAAGGTGAATGTTTGTGTTAATATAAGTCTTAAATAGTTATATCTTCCAACAGCAATCACTTCTATAGAGTGTTTGGTCTGAAACACGGGTCTGTCAGTCACTCTGCTCTGCTGTAAGCCGAGGAGAAAACTTTCCTTGCATCCTACAACCTTTATCCAATGAGGAGAGAGAACGGCATAAAGGGGCAGTCCTCTCTGTGTGTGCAGCCAAGGGATGCGCCTGAATGTGGTGACGTAGGGACGAGGGCGGGGACTGCTAACTCCATCGGCTGACAGGAAGTTAGACAAAACCACCGGTTCGCTTACTTCTGCTTTAAAGGGATAGGTGAACATTTTGGCAAATTGGCCCATCACCATAATCCCTATAGTCATAGCAGTAGGTTTGTTACCTTTAATTGTCGGTGCAAGCTGTTTTTAGAATGGCGGAGCAGAGCCGTGAGCTGCTCAGAGCTACGCTACGGAGGCTAAAGGAATTTCTTGGTTTCCCTCATCAAACTCATCAAATACACAATCCAACAACTCCACAACGCTCTGGTGGACAAGTTGTGACCTGCACATTCACCACACTATGAGATAATAACACAACGTTACCAGACAGAGTTGTTTTAGAGGGAAATGCAGAGACTGTTGATGAAAAACTGTCCCTGAACGCAACGCGCATCAGCGGTTTTGCATGAGTTTCCCTCTAAAACAACTCTGTGTGGTAACGTTGTGTTATTATCTCATAGTGTGGTGAATGTGCAGCTCACAACTTGTCCACCAGAGCGTTGTGGAGTTGTTGGATTGTGTATTTGATGAGTTTGATGAGGGAAACCAAGAAATCCCATGAGCCTCTGTCGCGTAGCGCTGAGCAGCTCACGGCTCTGCTCCGCCGTTCTAAAAATAGCTTGCACCGACAATTAAAGGTAACGAACCTACTGCTATGACTATAGGGATTATGGCAATGGGCCAATTTGCCAAAATGTTGAACTATCCCTTTAAGTCTAAAAAAAACCGTTCACCTATAATTAATTGATCCATCAATTATCAGAAAAGCAGCAAACCCAGTGAAACGGTGGTGACTCCACTGTTGTTATTATTATTATCATGAGCAGTAGTAGTAATGTTTCTAGCTGCGACCACTTCCTGACCTTTACCTTCCTGCTGTCTGTGGTGGAGCACTGAGACTGAGAGACGTGTGGTGCATTCACTGACCTGATCCATCATTAAAAAGAGCTGGACTGTGAATCATGTGCTTCCTCTGGGGTTTGGTTTGTGGTCACCTGCACAGCATCGGCTCTGGCTGTTTGTTGACTCACCGGTGTGGTTCGAATCGAGACCTGCTGGAGTTAAAGTTTAATGCCGTTAATCAGTTTGTCTCGTTACAGCAGCATGGTACCCGAGGATCTCTAACGAGCAGAGATGGACAGAGTACTCGACCACAGTACTTGAGTAGGAGTACAAATACTACTGGTCAAAATGTACTCCATTACAAGTAAAAGTAGCTCAGTCGACATGTTACTCGAGTAAGACTTGCTTTTAAAGGTACTTAAGTATCCAAAAGTACATGCTTTTGAATTTACTTTAAGTAAGAGTAAATGTCTTATTGTTCACATCAATGAATGACTCTAATAGTTTGTAAATGAATGTAAGGAGCTTTTAACTCTTGTTAGTGAGAATGAACTCTTTGAAAGCAGCTGCACTGATGTGCTGCTTTTAGGGGTTAGGGTTTCCTTCTCTGACAAACACAGCTTGTGTCCAATAGGATTTTAGAAAAAGACCTGAAAGTAACAAGTACTTTTCAGCCTCCCTAGAAATTAAAGGGACAACGAGGAGTTTTGGAAAAGCAAAGTGTTTTCTCACTACATTTATGAGCCTCCGCACCGTGAAATTCTTTGACCGGCGCAAGACAGACTCATGTTTTCATTCATCAAGAATTAAAGTCAGAGGTTGGAAGACGATCACATACCGTCGTAGTTCCCACCATAAACGGAGATTCGGCGGCGTTATTCTCATGACTCGCCACGAAACCGAAAGTAAAGAAACGCTGGTCGGCTCGCCCAGCATTTCCACCACCACTAATAATAACAAAATGACCATAGAGACAAAACCATAGATTTATCTAAAATGGACCATTAACAAGTGGTAACGGAGATTCATCCACATTAATATGAGACTTTTTTATAACCAAATAGAAACTCCTCGTTGTCCCTTTAACTTGAGTAAAAGTAAAAAATATTTGTCTTGGAAATGTACTCAAGTTAGAGTAATAAGTACCAAAGAAATCTAATATTCAAGTAAAGTACAAATCCTCTGGATATGTACTTAAGTACAGTACTCAAGTAAATTTACTCCGTTACTGTCCACCACTGCTCTGGGGTTTAGTCTGTGTTCACCTGCGCAGCATTGACTCTGGCTGTTTGTTGGTCCGAGACCTTCAGGAGTTAAAGTTTAATGCCGTTAATCAGTTTGTCTCGTTACAGCAGCATGGGCATGGTACCCCAGGATCTCTAACGAGACGCCGGGAGACGACGTGACCTTGACGTTGTTGTCTTCTCTCTGAGCTGATGCTGAGAGTCTCTGCAGACGACGAGTTCCACTTCATCACTGCTGCTGCTGCTGCTGCTGTTGCTGCTGTCGCTGGGCGGAGCCTCTGCCCTCTGATTAAAGAGGTAAATAATGATCTAATGAACCTGTAATTTAACCAGCCACACTCCACAGCGTGTGGGTGTGTGTTTGTGTTTGTGTTTGTGTGTGTGAGGTGTAATCATGACTCAGTGTTTACAGCGAGGACGAGAGCGCGCTCGGCCTCGTCGGGCGTCCGGGTCACAGCGAGACGACGGGGCTCCAACACTTTGATGTTTCTCTGCTCCCTCTGAGCCTCATTATTTCCACTCAGGCTTTTTCCTCTTGTCACCGCGGCTGCTTCGCCGAACCTCACACGTTTCACTTTTACACATAATTAACGTAACGGAAACGACTTCCTGTCAAAACACAGTGAACAAGACTCGTATCAGAGGAGGTTTTAAATTAATATTAAACGTTTTGAAAATCTCTTTAAATACTAATGTGACATAAACTCCAATTATATGTTGGTGGTGCATTCACTGACATGAATAATAGAAGCCAGTGAGTGTGAGAAACGCAATACTGTACATCCATCTTCCTCACGGGACGAGAATTTAAAAGAATTATGGGATATCGCTGGACTAGACTTTACAAGAGTTACGGCTCATTCTGAGAACCCCTTTTCAATGGAAACGTCTGCAAATCTTTTGAAATTTCATTAATATCGCTTTTATTTTTGCGAACACCTGTAATGGAAATGCAGCTACATTCTTCTTCTTGTTATTAGGGCCACGGGCAATCGCACCGGGCACTGGTCCCAACAGCTATGAAATAGCTGCAGGGACCAGTGCCCGGGCAAAGCCCGGGCACTACTGTTATTGTGTGGATTTTTTCTTATTATTATTAGTGTGAATGCTGGAAGCATTCACACTATTGTTATTCAGTTCGGCCATTTTCTTTATACTTATTATTAGTGTGAATGCTGGAAGCATTCACACTATTGTTATTCAGTTCGGCCATTTTCTTTATACTTATTATTATTAGTGTGAATGCTGGAAGCATTCACACTATTGTTATTCAGTTCGGCCATTTTCTTTATACTTATTATTATTATTATTATTATTATTCTTACTACTTTCACCCTTTTTCAGACATCTTCTACTCCTTCATACTTTGTGCTATTTCAACCATTCATATATCAAAACGTGTGGCTTTTTCAGGACAAGGGTGCTATGACTTTTCTCTTTTATACTATTTATACTTTTTAAAATATTTAACTTTTTCTGCAAATTTTTTCCCATAGGAATGCATTGAAAACGTCTTCAAACTTTTAAAATCTTCTTACTTCTTTGAACCTCTAAAACGTCAGCATACTTTCTCCCACAGACTCCATTTGTCTTTTAAATTGTAGACAAACTTTTAATCTATTCCCGTATGACTCATCTTATTGATATCTTCAACAGTTTTAGATTGTTGGCTGTTTTAAAATCATTAAAATTTTTCACAAAATTCAACTTTATAATGGTTGTGTATTGCGCTTAACGAGCAGGGCTTAGAGTGAGTGACATCATCGTTAGAGTGAGAGGGATCGAAAAAACATTCAGGATTTTTTCTGGATAAATTGCCAGCACGGCCAGAAATTAAACTCTAGACACATGATTTCCTCACCGGTTTGTAGCCACACTTGTCGTGTCTCATTTAATGTGCTCAGAACAGCAGACAGACTTACAGAATTGTCTCAGTGAGCCTAATTGTCCAGCTAGACCCGCTCCAGTGGCTCATCCACTTCAATATAAAAGTAGGAGCTGATTTTTTTAGAAAAACAGAAATGCCCCCCTTTTCTACCTTGCGAGCCTGAGAAAAGTTTTTGCCCTACAAACATTTAATGCACATCAATGTGCTCAGGAAGGTCTCCTCTCCCAGTAGTCATGACCACATTCTAATAAGAGGTACGGTTCTCTTTTTCTGGGCTGTTTTCGGAAGCTGCACAGAGCTCAAATCTCTCTGCTCTGCTCTGCTCTGTGTGCAGTTGGTCCAGCTGTTGGGGCCAGCTCGTTATCATGTCTATTAATAGAACAGTGCAGGTGCAGCCTGGCCGCTCGTTAAGATGTTTTTAAACACAGCCCCACACAGACACATGATAAACCAGACTGACAGAGGATGTCCACGCACAAACACAGGCATCACACTCACACAGACAGACACACACAGACACTCACACACAGTCACACATGCACAAACAGACAAACACACAAACACACAAACACAACACTGTTCCACACAGTAAAATGTAAGCATGGTCGTCGCCATGGTAACTTCTGAGGGCAGGCTGCCACACAGGTGTAATCAATCAGATCATTAGGGAGAGAGGAGTTTTGTGGCACTTATCAACAGTTTTACTTTCTGCACATTTACACGCAGACAGAGAGACCGTCAGACTCACACACCCAGACACACACACACACAGGTTTTCAGCTCAAATTCATCAGGCTCTCAATTATTTTATACTTTTGATGTAAACATCTCCAACAATTTATATTTTTCTCATGAATTTAAGTTCAGACGTTTAGTCTTTCCAACTCTATTAATAGTAGTACAATTACAGGTGGAGCCTGGGACATAGGATGCAGCTTTTAACATGTGTCCTATCTATCTATCTATCTATCTATCTATCTATCTATCTATCTATCTATCTATCTATCTATCTATCTATCTATCTATCTATCTATCTATCTCCCTCCCTATTTTTTAACCCCTCTGATCTATCTATCTATCTATCTATCTATCTATCTATCTATCTATCTATCTATCTATCTATCTATCTATCTATCTATCTATCTATCTATCTATCTATCTATAAACCCTTTGTCTCTCTTTTTCTTTCTTTCTTTTACTCCTTCATTTGTATTTTACATAACTTCTTTCTATCTTTCCCTCCCTATCCATCCATCCATCTACCTCTTTCTATCTATCATCCCCCTCTCTCTTTTTCTTCTTTCTTTCTTTCTTTCTTTTTACTTCTTTGTTTCTTTCTGTTTTTCTTTCTACTCCTTTTCTCTTTCTATGTTTCTACCCCATTTCTTTCTTTCTTTCTACTGCTCTCTGTATATCTCTCTCTTTCAATTATCCACCCCAATATCTTTCCTTCTTTCTTACTACTCCTCTGTCTCTTTCATTCATTCTCTATTCTCTTTATGTTCTATTATTCTGCTTTTCTTACCTTTTTCTTTCTCTATCTACCCTTCTCTCTGTGTCTTCTTTCTTTCTGTCCTTTTGTTCTTTCTTTCTTTCTCCATCTACCCTTCCCATTTTCTTTCTTTCCTTCTGTCCTTTTCTTCTTTCTTTCTTTCTTCAGCTCATTCAGCTTTGTTTCAACAATTTCTTCAGCTCATTCAGCATTGCTTCCAGCATTCACACCATTTCCATTCTTGGAAATGTTTTTTCTAGTTCTTACTACTTTCACCCTTTTTCAGACATCTTCTACTCCTTCATACTTTGTGCTATTTCAACCATTCATATATCAAAACGTGTGGCTTTTTCAGGACAAGGGTGCTATGACTTTTCTCTTTTATACTATTTATACTTTTTAAAATATTTAACTTTTTCTGCAAATTTTTTCCCATAGGAATGCATTGAAAACGTCTTCAAACTTTTAAAATCTTCTTACTTCTTTGAACCTCTAAAACTTCAGCATACTTTCTCCCACAGACTCCATTTGTCTTTTAAATTGTAGACAAACTTTTAATCTATTCCTGTATGACTCATCTTATTGATATCTTCAACAGTTTTAGATTGTTGGCTGTTTTAAAATCATTAAAATTTTTCACAAAATCCAACTTTATAATGGTTGTGTATTGCGCTTAACGAGCAGGGCTTAGAGTGAGTGACATCATCGTTAGAGTGAGAGGGATCGAAAAAACATCCTGGATTTTTTCTGGATAAATTGCCAGCACGGCCACAAATTAAACTCTAGACACATGATTTCCTCACCGGTTTCTAGCCACACTTGTCGTGTCTCATCTTATGTGCTCAAAACAGCAGACAGACTTACAGAATTGTCTCTATGAGCCTAATTGTCCAGCTAGACCCGCTCCAGTGGCTCATCCACTTCAATATAAAAGTAGGAGCAGATTTTTTTAGAAAAGCAGAAATGCCCCCCTTTTCTACCCTGCGACGGCAAGAAAAGTTTTTGCCCTACAAACATTTAATGCACATCAATGTGCTCAGGAAGGTCTCCTTGCCCCAGTAGTCAGACCACATTCTGATAAGAGATACGGTTCTCTTTTTCTGGGCTGTTTTCGGAAGCTGCACTGAGCTCAAATCTCTCTGCTCTGCTCTGCTCTGTGTGCAGTTGGTCCAGCTGTTGGGGCCAGCTCGTTATCATGTCTATAAATAGAACAGCGCAGGTGCAGCCTGGCTGCTCGTTAAGATGTTTTTAAACACAGCCCCACACAGACACATGATAAACCAGACTGACAGAGGATGTCCACGCACAAACACAGGCATCACACTCACACAGACAGACACACACAGACACTCACACACAGTCACACATGCACACATACACAAACAGATAAACACACAAACACAACACTGTTCCACACAGTAAAATGTAAGCATGGTAGTCGCCATGGTAACTTCTGAGGGCAGGCTGCCACACAGGTGTAATCAATCAGATCATTAGGGAGAGAGGAGTTCTGTGGCGCTTAAAGGGATAGTTCACCCTAGAATGATATTTCGCTCATTATCTACTCACCCTCATGTTGACTAAGGGCTGGAAGAATTCTCAGAGTCCACCGTCCCTTCTCTGAGTTACAGGGGGTCTTGGCGTAGCAGTGCATGTCCATATAACGGTTGCAAAGGGACACCAGAGCTCTTCGTAAAAAAACACACACAAAAAAACATCCTGGTCCGTCCAAATCTCGCGTGATTCGCAGTAACCGCACTGACGCCGGCGCAAATCACGCGAGATTTGGACGGACCAGGAAGAGGAGCTTCGAGAAGCTTCCGCTACAAACAAGCTTAAAATATAGACTTATTTAATTTTTTTCGGGACAATTACGCAATTTGGGGCTTCAGCACAAGACGGACATTACATACGAGCAGCATGGAGGTATTTGGATGTTTTTTTGTGTGTGTTTTTTTTACGAAGAGCTCTGGTGTCCCTTTGCAACCGTTATATGGACATGCACTGCTACGCCAAGACCCCCTGTAACTCAGAGAAGGGACGGTGGACTCTGAGAATTCTTCCAGCCCTTAGTCCACATGAGGGTGAGTAGATAATGAGCGAAATATCATTCTAGGGTGAACTATCCCTTTAACAGTTTTACTTTCTGCACATGTACACGCAGACAGAGAGACCGTCAGACTCACACACACACACACAGGTTTTCAGCTCAAATTCATCAGGCTCTCAATTATTTTATACTTTTGATGTAAACATCTCCAACAATTTATATTTTTCTCATGAATTTAAGTTCAGACGTTTAGTCTTTCCAACTCTATTAATAGTAGTACAATTGACCCTTTGTTGGCCTTCTGATTGGTTGCTGATCCACCAATCAGAGCGCTTCTCCCCATGTCACATGTTGCACAACATTCTAAGGTTGGACAACCCTGGAATGAAACCCTATGAAACAAGATAGGTAGACAGCAAGTTTTTCGGCAAAAACTACTTTATAATTTTTCAATATAGTTAAAATGTGCCTGGGGTTCCTGCAGTAGCAACTCACGATATCTGGAACGTATTCATGGAGTCATTTTTATCCCATTCCCCAAACCTAAGACATCAATAAACATGTAGGCTACTGTATACATATTACTTTAACCTTCTGTTATGTATTTAGTTGAGCTTAATAATAGGGTTTGGGGGTGGTCTACTAGGGGGAGCTGTAGACATAGGTCAGGGGTTAACTGCAAAGTTTTGTTTGTTGTTGTGTGCAGTCCTCATGAGAAGTGAGCCTGTTTTTCCCTGGCTGTATTACTAAAGTGCTATTGAAGCTCATTCATTCTCCAGTCCACTCTCTGGTCGTGTTCATAAACAGAGAAGATCTAATACCTTCAAAGTTATCTAGCAAACGTAACATTACCGCTACTAATGTCTTTTGAACTTTGTGAAGTTTTACGAGGAAAAACGGGAGATCGGCGGAGATTAGCTTGTAGCTAACGTTAGCTAGCGTCGTTAGCTACTAGCTAGTGAGTGACCAAAACAATGATTTTACCCCATTTTTCGGAAAAGTCAGGTAATGCCCGTTCAATCGCTATTGAGCCACGTCTGTCCTCTATCATGGACACTATTTTTCTGATGTATAAGTTAATTCAAATTTTCCTTACAAGCAATTTAAATCTGCCTAATTTTCAATGGTTTCCAATGGGAGTTAACCCTTCCGTGACCATTGTTTGTCCAACCTAGCAACAGTAACCGTGGGGGGCGGGGCCTTGACAAAGGGTCAATTACAGGTGGAGCCTGGGACATAGGATGCAGCTTTTAACATGTGTCCTATCTATCTATCTATCTATCTATCTATCTATCTATCTATCTATCTATCTATCTATCTATCTATCTATCTATCTATCTATCTATCTATCTATCTATCGTTCTATACCCCTCCCTATTTTTTAACCCCTCTGTCTCCTTTCTTTCTGTCTTTCTTTCTTTTTCTTTCTTTCTTTCTTTCTTCTACTCCTTCATTTGTATTTTACGTAACTTTTTATATCCTTCCCTCTCTATCCATCCATCCATCCATCCATCCATCTACCTCTTTCTATCTATCATCCCCCTCTCTCTTTTTCTTCTTTCTTTCTTTCTTTCTTTCACTCCATTTCTGTCTTTTTACTTCTTTGTTTGTTTGATTGTTTCTTTCTTTCTTTCTATTCCTTTTCTCTTCCTTTGTTTTTACTCCATTTCTTTCTTTCTTTCTTTCTTTCTTTCTTTCTTTCTTTCTTTCTTTCACTCCATTTCTGTCTTTTTACTTCTTTGTTTGTTTGATTGTTTCTTTCTTTCTACTCCTTTTCTCTTCCTTTGTTTTTACTCCATTTCTTTCTCTCTTTCTTTCTTTCTTTCTTTCTTTCTTTCTTTCTTTCTTTCTTTCTTTCTTTCTTTCTTTCTTTCTTTCTTTCTTTCTTTCTGTCCTTTTCTTTTTTCTCTCTTGTTTCAATCTTTCTTTCTTTCAACAATTTCTTCAGCTCATTCAGCATTGCTTCCAGCATTCACACCATTTCCATTCTTGGAAATGTTTTTTCTAGTTCTTACTACTTTCACCCTTTTTCAGACATCTTCTACTCCTTCATACTTTGTGCTATTTCAACCATTCATATATCAAAACGTGTGGCTTTTTCAGGACAAGGGTGCTATGACTTTTCTCTTTTATACTATTTATACTTTTTAAAATATTTAACTTTTTCTGCAAATTTTTTCCCATAGGAATGCATTGAAAACGTCTTCAAACTTTTAAAATCTTCTTACTTCTTTGAACCTCTAAAACGTCAGCATACTTTCTCCCACAGACTCCATTTGTCTTTTAAATTGTAGACAAACTTTTAATCTATTCCCGTATGACTCATCTTATTGATATCTTCAACAGTTTTAGATTGTTGGCTGTTTTAAAATCATTAAAATTTTTCACAAAATCCAACTTTATAATGGTTGTGTATTGCGCTTAACGAGCAGGGCTTAGAGTGAGTGACATCATCGTTAGAGTGAGAGGGATCGAAAAAACATTCAGGATTTTTTCTGGATAAATTGCCAGCACGGCCACAAATTAAACTCTAGACACATGATTTCCTCACCGGTTTGTAGCCACACTTGTCGTGTCTCATCTGATGTGTTCAAAACAGCAGACAGACTTACAGAATTGTCTCAGTGAGCCTAATTGTCCAGCTAGACCCGCTCCAGTGGCTCATCCACTTCAATATAAAAGTAGGAGCAGATTTTTTTAGAAAAACAGAAATGCCCCCCATTTCTACCTTGCGACGGCAAGAAAAGTTTTTGCCCTACAAACATTTAATGCACATTGGCTCGCTCAGGAAGGTCTCCTTGCCCCAGTAGTCAGACCACATTCTGATAAGAGTTACGGTTCTCTTTTACTGGGCTGTTTTTGGAAGCTGCACTGAGCTCAAATCTCTCTGCTCTGCTCTGCTCTGTGTGCAGTTGGTCCAGCTGTTGGGGCCAGCTCGTTATCATGTCTATTAATAGAACAAGTGCAGGTGCAGCCTGGCCGCTCGTTAAGATGTTTTTAAACACAGCCCCACACACACACATGATAAACCAGACTGACAGAGGATGTCCATGCACAAACACAGGCATCACACTCACACAGACAGACACACACAGACGCTCACACACAGTCACACATGCACACATACACAAACAGACAAACACACAAACACAACACTGTTCCACACAGTAAAATGTAAGCATGGTAGTCGCCATGGTAACTTCTGAGGGCAGGCTGCCACACAGGTGTAATCAATCAGATCATTAGGGAGAGAGGAGTTTTGTGGCGCTTAACAGTTTTACTTTCTGCACATGTACACACAGACAGAGAGACCGTCAGACTCACACACACACACACACACACACAGGTTTTCAGCTCAAATTAATCAGGCTCTCAATTATTTTATACTTTTGATGTAAACATCTCCAACAATTTATATTTTTCTCATGAATTTAAGTTCAGACGTTTAGTCTTTCCAACTCTATTAATAGTAGTACAATTACAGGTGGAGCCTGGGACATAGGATGCAGCTTTTAACATGTGTCCTATCTATCTATCTATCTATCTATCTATCTATCTATCTATCTATCTATCTATCTATCTATCTATCTATCTATCTATCTATCTATCTATCTATCTATCTATCTATCTATCTATCTATCTATCTATCTATCTATTCCCCTCCCTATTTTTTAACCCCATCTGTCTCCTTTTTTTCTTTCTTTCTTTCTTTCTTTCTTTCTTTCACTCACTTTTTCTATCCTTCCCTCTCTATCCATCCATCCATCCATCCATCTACCTCTTTCTATCATCCCCCTCTCTCTTTTTCTTCTTTCTTTCTTTCTTTCTTTCTTTCTTTCTTTCTTTCTTTCTTTCTTTCTTTCACTCCATTTCTGTCTTTTTACTTCTTTGTTTGTTTGATTGTTTCTTTCTTTCTTTCTATTCCTTTTCTCTTCCTTTGTTTTTACTCCATTTCTTTCTTTCTTTCTTTCACTCCATTTCTGTCTTTTTACCTCTTTGTTTGTTTGATTGTTTCTTTCTTTCTTTCTACTCCTTTTCTCTTCCTTTGTTTTTACTCCATTTCTTTCTTTCTTTCTTTCTTTTTTCTTTCTTTCTTTCTTTCTTTCTTTCTTTCTTTCTTTCTTTCACTCCATTTCTGTCTTTTTACTTCTTTGTTTGTTTGATTCTTTCTTTCTTTCTTTCTTTCTTTCTTTCTTTCTTTCTTTCTGTCCTTTTCTTTTTTCTCTCTTGTTTCAATCTTTCTTTCTTTCTTTCAACAATTTCTTCAGCTCATTCAGCATTGCTTACAGCATTCACACCATTTCCATTCTTGGAAATGTTTTTTCTAGTTAGTGTGACTGCTGAAGCAGTCACACTATTGTTCTTCTGTTTGGCCATTTTCTTCCGCCTTTTTACGGTCTTCTTCTAGTCCTTCATACTTTGTGCTATTTCAACAATTCATATATCAAAACGTGCAGCTTTTTTTGAACTTTATCGGCATTACTTTTCTCTTTTTAACTATTTATACTTTTTCAAATATTTAACTTTTTCACAAAAAATCTCACATTCATCAAAGTCTCAACCTCTCTTCTTCGCAACTCCACTGTAGTGTAGGGGTTAGGGTAACTGGTTGCCAACCCTAAGGTCACTGGTTCGAATCCAAGGGAAGAATTCTTGTTATGTTATGTTGAATTCTGCTCTCCTCCCCCGCCTTCAATTGGTTACAGGTGTTTGTTATCTCCTTGATTACTCGTACCAGTTTGCAGCACATCATCACATTACAATGAATGACAACAGTCTTGAAAGCAGTGTGCTCTCTGTAGCCGAGTGGCAGAGTAAAGGTTTAGTGATCATATGGTCATGGGTTCGATTCCTGCCTCAGTCTTTTCACTTCATTGCTTGACTTTTGATTCCAATTATTCAGCTGTCATTGGACAGTCTTTGATTCCTCATAGTATAAAGCTCATTGTAACTCAGGTTCTCTGTGGCCATATGGTTAGTGCTCAGCCTGAAATTCACAGACATTTTCATTCTAAGTCATTCAAGCTTGACTCTCAAGCTTTCTTGATGTTGACAGTGTGCAGATCATCAACAGACAACAGTCTCTGCAACTGTGTGTGCACTGTGGCCTAGAGGCAGAGTGGAAGTCTAATGACCATGAGGATGTGGGTTCGATTCTGACCTTGGTCAAACATTTGTATGGTGATCACTGCTTGCACTGTTTGCTAATTCTGCAACAGCGTTCAGTTGCTGTCAGCAGTCACACCATTTCCATTCTTGGAAATGCTTTTTCTAGTTATTTTTCCACTTCCGGACGATTTTCGATTCGCTACTAGTCCTGCAACTCGAAGAGTTGCAGGACAAATTATATATCAAAACGTGCGGTTTGATCGGGATCGGGGTGCTATTACTTTTCTCAACTGTTTACGAATTTTTCGCGACGTAGTTGCGAAAAACTGCGCAAAAATTTTGCATGTAAGTCAATGGGACGGGCGAAAAAAAAAGAGCGAAAAAGACCAATCATTGGAGTTTAACAAAAGTCTACTGCTCAGGCATACTTTCACCTAGAGACTCCATTTAAACTTTAAACAGTAGACACAAGTCTTGTGTATTGTCGTATTACTCCACGTTTTGATAGGTCATATAGTTTTTGATCAATCCCTGATCAATGACCATGATCATTTTTGGAGAAATTATGAGTTTATAATGGGTGTGTATTGCATGGAATGTTCGTGTCAGAGTGCGTGACATCATCGGTTAGAGTGGGAGAGAGTGAAGAAACATTCTGTATTTTTTCTGGATAAATTGCCACCACGGCCACAATTTACACTCTACAGACATAATTTTTTCAGAATTTGTAAGACAAACTTGTTATCTCTCATGTCATGTGCTCAAAATATCAGAGAGACTTACAGAACTTACAGAATCAGCCTCTGAGTGCAGCCACGTCTGTCTCTGCTCCTCATTGAGTCCAATACAAATATTTTCTGAGAGGAGCAGAACGGCCTGATGTTTTAAAACTGCCAGCGTCGCCAAAATATTTACTGTAGAAACACCAAATCGTACCGAAATTTTCAGTAAGTCCTTAGAGCAACGTTGATCTGTGTTTTGTTCTGATAGGAGTTACCGTTTTGTCATGCTAAGCCTAATTGTGAGGCCGGTTTAGAGGCAGAAAATGGCTGTTTTTCTCCACGTTTCTGCCTGCCTCAGCCTGCGGGGGCCCCTATCGCCGTGGTAACCTCTTTGATCCTCAGGCCAGAGCTCGTTAACTTCATAAACAATCCACCTGGCGCTCGTTTAAATGTTTATAAACACAGACACAGCTAAATCAGACTGACACAGGATGCAGCTACTAACTAACTATGTGACAAGTCAGTCACACACACACACACAGACTCTAGAGCCAGCTTCATGTGATTACAGTCTCACACACACACACACACACACACACACACACACACACACAGACTCTCGAGCCAGCTTCATGTGATTACAGTCACACACACACACACACACACACCTTCATGTGATTAAAACACAGTTAACGTGCAACAGAATTTAAACTTAAACCATGATTTAATCTGGTTTTAAAGTTAAACCTTGTTGGTGTCACACACACACACACAGACACACACACACACACACACACACACACACACACAGTTAACCTAATGTGGTTACAGCTCCTCCATATCAGTGCTTATAGAAAGATGATCATGTGTCTGTCTGATCAGCTCTGTCTTGACCTTAAGATCGTGGGTTTGATTCCCATGTTGACAGAGATGGCACAACCCGCAGTAGCTCCCGTGGCCCATTCAAAATTTCCCGAGAGGAAATTTTCTAGTTATTATTCTTTTCCACCATGAAATGAATAATTCACAGAGAACCATGCAACCAGCGTTGGGGCTCTGAGGCTCTGGACCAGTCGACCCGCAGGAACACACAGGTGGTCCAACATCACTGTTCTGTACACAAACAGGAAGTGAAGGGAGGGAAGAAAAATATAAACTCAAAACTTTTTTTGTCATTTGGTCGGGTAATGTAAGGTAAGGGTCGTAAGATTTGGTGAGGTTCAGCAAAGTTAGGTAAGATAAGGTAAAGTTCAGTAAAGTAAGATAAGAAAAGGTTCAGTACAGTAAGGTAAGGTAAAGTAAGGTAAGGTAAGGTCAGGTCGGGTGAAATGGGGGGCGACCGCCATTCCGAAAATCCCAGAAGGGCCGTCCGTCATTCTGAATGTGTTTTATTTTGAAAATTGACCGGATTCTCTCGTGTTTCTGTATTTGACTTCCTTCCTGCCCAACACGATCGCCTGCAGCACATAGACCAGACCCCCCTGCCCCTTCGAAATTTCACCCAGGCGCGAGTCTGATGCAGCCTGCTGAAAAAGAAATGTCCTTGCTCTGAGCTTTGGTTGGGTTTAGGCAATGTGGAAAGGAGTTGGTTACGTTTAGTGAAAAGATCAGGTAGAGGCCAAGAAAGTCTCTGCTAAAATGCAGTTCCTCCGGGAAACAAACCCTAATGTTGCGCACCGGAGGCAGGTACTCTAACCACTGTACTACCATAGGTACAGTTGTAATAGGTGCCAGGTGCCTTAATCCATTCAATGGCGGACATTTTTTCAGGTTCGGAATGGCACTCCTTTTCAAAAAATAGTCAAGGGCCGGCATTCTGAAACATGAAAGTAAACGTTAAGAATGGCACCCTGGACCCGGGTGAAGTAAGGTAAAGTTTAGTAAGGTAAGGTCAGGTAAGGTTTTCTATAGCATGGAGCTGTTGTCAGCAGCCGTGGCTCAGGTGGTAGAGCGGGTCGTCCAATGATCAGAGAGTTGGCAGTTCGAATCCCGCTCTGTCCCGGTTGCTGCCTTAGTGTCCTTGGGCAAGACACCTTCCCCACCTTGGTCGTGGTTAGCGCCTTGCATGGTGTGTGAATCATAGATATAGAAACGTAGATGCCGCGTTCCATACTGCCGAACAGCGCCACCATGCGTCTGCTGGCCGCCATGTTGTGCAGGGCATAAGTTCTAAAGGACTGCCGTTCTAAACGTTGTAACCATGGTTGTAACCCCAGATTTTGATTAAATCTATTCACAGGCGTCATTTACGCTGGGGACGTTAACTACACTACATTATCCTAGAAGCAGCTGAAACACTGAGCACGGCGCAGAGCTTCCTGTACGCCGGAGCCAACTCACAACAATGTAGCTTCAATTAAGTAGTTCTCTGACTCTTTCTGTCATCTCCCGCTTTGGACAAAGAGGGATTTCAAGACGCACCCATAGACTGTATAAAAAAGACGCACCACGGTGATATGGGTGCAACAAAGTCCCTGTTAACAAAATCAACATCTAATCTGTCCCTTCAAATTAAAGTTAGTGACTGTTTGGAGCAGCAGCTGACAGTGACAGTTTCCTCATCACTAAACCTGAGCCATCAGATCCACTCACGTCGTGACGACGGGACAAAGTCTCTTATTGTAGCTATATTCTGTGTTTTTCCTCTCTTTAACCGTCTCGTTTGAGTTTTTGCCCGGTCAACCTGCATCTGGTGCGCATCTGCTGTTTCTCTCACGCTCACTCGCTCACTCTTGATCCGCATATGAATATTATATAAAAAATAAAAAGGAAAACACACAGACGCGCAAATTGAAATGGCTACTGTAGTGTAACTTAGTCTAACAATTCAGTGACCTAGAGCTGTAGACCTGTAGATATCCCCAAAGAAATTTAAATCAAACGCAACTGGACTCGGTTATTTTGTCTAGGAAGACGTTTCACCTCTCATCTAAGAGGCTTCATCAGTTCATGTTCGCAACTGATGAAGCCTCTTGGACCTGGACAAATGAGAATATTCACAGGCTTAGACGTTCTGCGTCCTGCACAATATGGCGGCCCCGCTGACGTATCGCCAGATATAGAACGCGGCATCTACGTTTATATATCTATGGTGTGAATGGGTGACTGAATGTATGATGTAAAAGCGCTTTGGGTATCGTTGTAGGTTTAGTAAAGCGCTTTATAAATACAGATCATTTTCTGAGCTGCAGCAGCTGTGAACATGTCCAGTCTGTGCTGACTGATGACGTTTTGCTGACGCTGATCTCAGATCTGCTCCTCGCTCACTGAGGCCTCATTGATTTCCAGATGCAGATTGATGTTTTTAATAGTCGGCTCAGATGGGCCAACAAATCCCAGTTAAAGACCAGTGTACAGCACCAGTTACTGCCTATTAGATTTTCTGTCCTCGGTGTAAATCTCCTCTCCGATCCGTCCCGTCTGCCACAGCCATGTGTTTAGGGACAGATTTATGACGCTTGCTGCTTTATGTAAATGGAAACAACAACTGTGTGATTGAGTTGGAGAATCGTACAAAGGCCTACGAGTGCTGACGGTGATGTTTCTCTGCAGCTCTGAGTTTGATGTGCACTGCAAAAACTCAAAATCTTTCCAAGAATATTTGTCTTATTTCTTGTCAAAATGTCTCATTTCTAGTCAAAACTAATCTCTTTCCACTTAAAATAAGACTCATCACCTAAAAATTAACTTGTTTTTAGATAATTTTCATTTGTTTCAAACTAATTTTCACTTGAAATAAGTAGAAAAATCTGCCAGTGAAAGCAAGGTTTTTTGTGCTTGTAATAAGAAAGAAAAACTTGCTCCACAATCAGATTTTTCTACTTATTTCAAGTGAAAATCTGCTTGAAAGAAGTAAAAAGTGTCTAAAAACAAGCTGCTTTTAATGTCATGAGTCTTATTTTAAGTAGAATGAGATTTGTTTTGACTAGAAATGACATTTTGACTAGAAATAAGACAAATATTCTTGGTAAGATGTAGAGTTTTTGCAGTGTGAGCAGCTCGGATGACGACGTAGCGTGTTGGTTTCTACATATTTCAGCACATGACGACGGTAAAGCGACTTCCTGCTGCGCGGAGCCGGAGCTGCAGCTGTTGGAGCTGCACTAGAGTCACTGTCTCATTGTAAAAATTGAAGGATCCTCTGTTGTTGTAATCATCATTATCATCACCATTATACACACACATCAGTGAGAGAGAGCAGTCACAATCACCATCTCCCGATTTGAAGAGATTCTCACAAACGAGGCTCCGAGTGCTTCAACACTGAAGAGCAATTAGTGAGTAATTGTTTGCATCTGATAACGACCTAACACAAATATCAAACGGGCCAATCACGCTGCAGCAGCTCAGTGCATTTAGACCTGGAGACGCGGTGGAGTTGACCTGCTGATGTTCAAGCTGAGCCTCAGAACGAAGAAGAAACGTGATTGAAGCGACTCTGTTTCTGCTACAAAAAAGAGCAGTAAGAGTTATCCAATAGAGATCCCTCAAATAGAGTTTTTATTTCTGCAGATTTGTTGAAAATGGCCAATATAATAGAATTACAGACCCTAGAAATAATGTTCAAGGCAAGGCAAGGCATCTTTATTTATATAGCGCACTCATACCAAGGCAACATGTGCTTTACATAAAGACAAAACATAAAAAATAAAAAAAAACAGAGAAGCATAAAACAGAATAAAAACAAACAAACACTAAAAACAGAGTTAAAAGCAAGAGCAAATAAAAGAAAATAGATAACGTTTAAAGTTCTTCATTAAACGGAATAAAAACAAACACAGCAAATAACAGCAAAGAAAGCAAAAGAACAGATCATTACCAGAACACTTACCAAACTTGTTTAAATTGGAGGAAGAGGACTGAAACAGACTGAAGCTTGATTTTAAACATTCATTTGCAAGGCTAAGCTTAAAACAAGTGTGTATTTCTGTTGTAGGGGTAAAAGTATGGCATTCACAAAGCAAGGAATTGAAAAGTTGTACAAGTATGTCTCAGCTTAAGAAAATAAAAAGAAGAAGGAGAAAGGGAAAAAAGAAAAGATAGATAGACGAGTGGTGTCTACCGTTATTTTGTTTGTTTTCTTGTCATTACTATGTTTCATCATTCTTAATAATTTGAAACAGAGAATAATATTGGTGTTGATAGTAAGCCAATGTAACTATAACAACAGAGAGGAGCAGGTACTATAAGTTTTCTTCATCCTGCTCCTTTTCATTCATGGTGACAATGTGTAGCTACATTATGTAAATATGTGCAACTATGTGAGAATGTACATATACCATGAATGAAATTAATCTAAATGAAATGAAATGAAATGAACGCAGCACGGTTGTTGGTCTGAGTGTCTCGCAAGCTGTCGACCTGCTGGGAATATCACACACAACGACCTCTCAGATGTAATAGAGGTCAGAGGTCACTGAGACGCCTCTGAACCACAACCACAGTGTTTTCTACACGTCACACGACAACAACAACAACAACAACAACAGCAATGGTGGACCATAGGAGTTACAGGTCAAGGCTTCAATCAAAGCACCTATATACCCAGCGTGGTCCAGGTTTTTAAAGGGATAGTTCACCCAAAATTCAAATTTCCGTGGCTTCTCTGAGTTACAGCGGGGCTCCGTGCAGCACTGCATGTCCATATGACGGTTGAGAACGGAGCTCACTTTTCTTCATCCAAAAAGACACACCAAAAAACATCCAAATACCTCCATGCTGCTCGTCTGTAATGTCCCTCTTGTATTGAAGCTCCAACATGAGAAATTGTTCCGAAAAAAATCTAATAAGTCTATATTTTAAGCTTGTTTGTAGTGGAAGCTCCCAGTGGCTCAGTTCACTGCTCTTCCTGTGTCAGTGCTGACCGGCGGAACAATTTCTCATGTCGGGGCTTCAATACAAGACGGACATTACAGACGAGCAGCATGGAGGTATTTGGATGTTTTTTGGTGTGTCTTTTTGGACGAAGAAAAGTGGTATCCATTCACAACCGTCATATGGACATGCACTGCTGCACGGAGCCCCGCTGTAACTCAGAGAAGCCACGGAGGACTCTGAAACTTCTCCCAGCCCTTAGTCCACATGAGGGGGAGGAGATAATGAGTGAAATTTGAATTTTGGGTGAATTATCCCTTTAATCCACAATGTATGGTGAGACAGATACTGACACCACTGCTTCCGACCATGATGAGCCGCCATCTTGACTCATAGGTGCAGTTATTGAGGTATGGAGGCTTGACTGGACAGGGGCAGAAATGAACGTCAGAACGAGATCAGAGAAACATTTATTAGTTTGTTATTTCCCTGACGGATCATCACAACGTCTCAAAGCTCAGATCATCTAACTCTGGTCTGGAGGACGAGCTGGGAGGAGAAGATCTCCTCCTGCAGCCTGCTGCAGAAACACCAACAGGCTGAGTTCAAAATAGAAAACAGGCTGAGATCAGATGAATGAAGTCATGTCTACAGTAAAAGGGCAAAACTATAACGCACCTTTAATTAGTTTGGTTTTTATTTTGACATTTTCTTCCCTTCCACCTCCTGTCTGGATGGTGAGATGGTGCAAACATGAATTATCAAAAACCTAAACTGTTTTTTTTTGTGTGAATTTTATTCATTAACAAAACCTCAACATTTCATTTGTGACTCATGAGTCTTAGAATTGAAAAATATATTTCAAAAGAGTGTGATTTTTTTATTTGTTTCAAACTGAACCATCATGAAAATACAAATGGATCATTTGGTAACACTTTACAATAAGGGTCCCTTAATGCTGAGTAATGCATACATAATGATAACTAATTACATTATTCAACTTTTATTATTACTTAATAATTTATTAACTAACTTTGAGCAGTAAACATTAATTAACTGCTTACTAATAGGCTACATTAATTAATGTGTTTCCTAATCCTAAGTAATACATAATAATGATAGTTAAAGGTTGAATATGTAGAATATTTATTAAAAGCTATATTTTTTCAAAAATAATACATCCATGGGGCCTTTAGAGGGGTACAGAATGAAAGTATTGCTTTTCCATAAAAAAAATTTTTTTAGTCTGAATTATTATTTTTAATATTTTTGACGGGCTCGACAATGACTTTCTGTCAACGTTCTGTTTACATTCGTACCTGCCTGTAGCCGACACGTGGCTCAGTTCTCCGCTGTTTTCCTGCCTCCTCCCGGTCGGATGCGTTTGTTTCCAACCAAGCCTTTTTAATAATCAATCGGTGGATCAATGGATTATCATATACATGTTAGGATGGGTGTATTTGTGTAGTCTTATCTGTCATAAACACGTTTATCGTCGCGGACTTTCGGTGCCACCGAGCTCCTTTTTTTTTTTTTTTTTCTCCAACTTGAGGAGAGCAGTGACAGCGGAGGCTCTGAGGCTCTGAGCAGCAGCGGTGTGAAGGCAGAGAGCCTCCACTCTCCCTGTAACACGCTACAAGTCATTCATTCTGCTGTTAATGACGGTAAAAATGAAACATGAGGTAAATATCCTGCTTAGTCCTCCTCCTCTGCTGTCCTCTGATCAGAGCGGAGTCCCTAGCAACGGCCCGTTTTACCTAGCAACGGTCTGGCAATCGACTGCTGGAATTCTTTTGCTGTTGTTTTTCTTGTCATTCTACATAGTCAACCTTTAATCTAGCTGTAAACAGTTAATTAATGCTTAAAGCAGAAGTAAGTGGTCCGGTCGTTTTGGCTAATGCTGCGTTCCAGGCAGGCTTTTGAAATCGTAAATTACAGCTTCAAGTCACAACTTACGACTTTGTAGCGTTCCAGGCAACCCACTCGTGTTTCTCCGACCTGTTTTACCTGTGAAAGTCACTATAACGGCCACTCGTAACTTCCGACCTGTGAAGTGGTACCAGTTCGATCTGGTACGAGTTCACGGGTCGGAAAAATACGAGTTTCCTTGAACGCACCATAACAGTCCTCGTCCCTACGTCGCCACATTCACGGCGTTCCTTGGCTGCACACACAGCCCTGCATGCCGTTCTCTCTCCTCATTGGATAAAAACTGTAGGATACGATAAAAGTTTTCTCCTGGGCTCAGAGCAGAGCAGAGTGACTGACAGACCCGTGTTTCAGACCAAACACTCTATAGAAGTGATTGCTGTCGGAAGATATATATATCTATATATCTATATATATATAGTTATATATATATATATAACTATTTAAGACTTATATTAACACAAATATATCACTTACTTCTGCTTTAATAATGTACGAAGTAACATTAATTAAGGGACCCTTATTGTATAGTGTTACCGATCATTTTTATCTGATATTTTGGTTTTAGTTTTTCTTTCAAACACAACAGTCGTTCTTGTGTTTTAATATCTAATTAATAACAGCCCTTATATTCATTGGGCGGAGAGGCTGGAGGAGGGGGAGGGGCTTCACTGTTGATGGTTATATTGTTATAATGAGAGTAGTGACACTAATGACTGCATGACAACAGCTGTTAATAACAATAATAACAGACTAACAGTGATAATGAGACATGGAGGAGAAGCAGCAACCCTCTCAGGTGACCTCAGAGCTAACCAGCCACACTAACGAGGAGAAATAAAACAATTCATCAAAACAAGCAGGAAAAATAGCAACACACTGAAAATGACTAAAAACAGGAGTGTGTGTGTGGGTGTTTTCTCATTGTTTTGTTCTTAATGTGTTTTTTCTGTTCTTTCATATTTGAATTTGTTTTGATTAAGTGTTTGTTTCTTTGTGTTTATCTCTGTTTTCTTTAATTGCTCGTTTTGAGGCTTATTTATGTGGTTCAGAGAAAACTGTGTGTGTGTGTGTGTGTGTGTGTGTGTGTGTGTGTGTGTGTGTGTGTGTGTGTGTGTGTGTGTGTGTGTGTGTGTGTGTGTGTGTGTGTGTGCGTGCGTGTGTGTGTGTGTGTGTGTGACAGGTTGATGATCCCCGGCTGTGCAGATCAGAGGTCAGTTTAATATCAGACCTCCTCGCGTGTGTGCAGTTCCTCTGACCTTTGTGGATCTCACACACACACACACACGCACGCACAGACTGAAGCTCTCTTCTGATTGGCTGACTGTTTTTGGAGTCATCCAATAGATTTGATACTTTCACAGTATTAATATAGAACCTAGAGCTGCTTTATAATCACACTACACATGGACATCTACCTTTATACTGTATGGAGCTTTAACACAAACATCTACCTTTATACTGTATGGAGCTTTAACACAAACATCTACCTTTATACTGTATGGAGCTTTAACACAAACATCTACCTTTATACTGTATGGAGCTTTAACACAAACATCTACCTTTATACTGTATGGAGCTTTAATACAAACATCTACCTTTATTCTGAAGGAGCTTTAATACAAACATCTACCTTTATACTGTATGGAGCTTTAACACAAACATCTACCTTTATACTGTATGGAGCTTTAACACAAACATCTACCTTTATACTGTATGGAGCTTTAACACAAACATCTACCTTTATACTGTATGGAGCTTTAACACAAACATCTACCTTTGAGTATTTTAACTTTTTGTTTTTGATTAATTTTATTTATAGGTTAAAAAAAATGCAAATGTTTCTTCCTCAATTTGAAATGAACTCATATTAAATATTTGTGATATGAAAGTCAAGGTGTCTCTGCCTTGGTCTGTCAGACACACACACACACACACACACACACACACACAGGTCCGTGTTGCCTTTAATAACAGGTATCAGATGTGGTTTTATTACAGCACTGTTATCTCTGTTGTTTACCTGCCTGTTCTCACCTGACACACACACACACACACACACACACACACACGCTGACGGATGGGAACGAACATGGAGGACGGCTCGGCAGCAGAACGATGGAGACAGATCAGAGGAGAATCTGATGAAAACATGACTCAGCAGTGTCTCAGCACGCCGACTCATCTCTTCATCTCCGTCCGAGCCACAGAGACACGCGATAAGATACAGAACCGTGTTGGTGTGTTGCTGCTGTCAGTCCGTCACGGTGCTGCACACACACACACACACACATCTGATACATGACACACACATATATATAAAATCAGACTGGAACAACTCCATAAACTGATAAACATAATGTATATTCTGTCAGTTTATGTTCACAAGTGTCAGAGGTCCCAGAATGTAAACATACGGCAACAGTATTTATATTAATAAACCTGCAAACATGAGTCAAGTATGATTTTATCTAATATATGGTGAAAATATATGATTACATCATCTTATACTACATAAAAACATCATATAAATATTTCAAGGTCGGGTTTTAAGAGATGAAGTTTGTTATTAAAGCAGAAGTAAGCGATCCGGTGGTTTTGTCTAACTTCCTGTCAGCCGATGGAGTTAGCAGTCCCCGCCCTCGTCCCTACGTCACCACATTCCTTCACACATCCCTTGGCTGCACACACAGAGAGGACTGCCCCTTTATGCCGTTCTCTCTCCTCATTGGATAAAGGTTGTAGGATACAAGGAAAGTTTTCTCCTGGGCTCAGAGCAGAGCAGAGTGACTGACAGACCCGTGTTTCAGACCAAACACTCTATAGGAGTGATTGCTGTCGGAAGATACAACTATTTAAGACTTATATTAACACAAACATTCACCTTACTTCTGCTTTAATGAATAACTTGTTAACACAACCAAGCACCATCATGTCACCTCCTGTTCTGAAACTGGAAGTAAATTATTAGATGTAAAATTGTCTAAGGTGCTGTTTACACGACAACGCTCGCTGGTGAAAACCTATTTGATCTGATTTGCCTTTGGTTTAGGCGGCGGCGGCGGTGCTTTAGGGGCTTAAAAATGCAAAAAAAAAGTGAAAGCACCCTCCAGAAAACGCTCCACCGTCGTGTTCCCCTCTAAAATGCAAAAGTCTGTTCCGATCTGCTCACGTCGCGTACACGTTTACGTCACAGGTGTGCACCAGTACACAGACTTTGTGGTGTTTCACGCTGCCATCCAGCCGCCTGGCGTGTTCCGTGTAAACAGCCTGATAGGAAACTAGTTGAGGTTTTAGTTGGTTGCACATGAACAAAACAACATTTTAAAAGACGCTGCAATGAAAAAAGAAATAAATGTTGACAGTCAGGTTCTAAACTGCTGCTCCCACTGGGGGAGAAACCTCCACAGCAGCAGCAGAGTGGACAACAACAACAACAACAACAACAACAACAGACACACTAACAGACGATCAGCTTCAACACGTCGGATCATAACTTTACTTTCATGTGAGCATGAAGTGTGTCCAACAGCAGACACCGTAGCTACATGAGACACGTATCATCACACACACACACACACACACACACACACACACACACACACACACACAGAATATCATATTACAGACAAATCTCAGGTCTCATTTGGCGATCCTCAGGACTAGTTGCTAGGCAACCAGGGGAGTTTCTAAAAGCACTGGTATCTCCTCTGCAGAGGGGGGAGGAGGTGATGCTCCGTGTGTGTGTGTGTGTGTGTGTGTGTGTGTGTTTGATGAGGCTGGTTATGTAACATCCTTAAGTTGGATCATTTGTTTAAATCATCCTGATCCTGAGACAAACAGGAAGTCAGAGTAAAGTCTGAAAACAACATTTTGACACAACAACAGGAAGTGTTTCTGTGGGGACACAGTAAAGTGAGGGACCAGGCTAACATTATAGATAACTGATCAATACCTTGTGATATTGACGTTCTAATGAACCAAATATTTCATGTCCCCCCCAATATCTGAAACACATGAATTGTCCCCCCCAATAAAAATAGGCCTATACCCCAACCTATTCAAAATTTAACAAATGTATTTTCAGACTTCACGTTCTTCACATCTAAAAAGAAATTATTGAAATGGTGGAACAAATAATGTTTGACAATAATATTTCTGACTCCACATCCCATCTCTGGTCTCCTCCACTACGATCTAAATGAACGGGTAGTTTCTTACTCAGACGCTGATGACATCATCAGGCTTTAAACAAACGACCCCCTCAGTCTAGGCTTCATATTTTGATATTCATCCATATCAATTAATCATGCATAAAGTTCCATACACTGGGGGAAAAGGAAGATGGTGAGAAGAATTGGGGATCTGGGAGGGTCGGTGGGAGGCGAAAGATAAGAACGTGAGTCGATATTACATATCCGAGACTCTTTAAAGACCCCCTCCCATGAAAATCGTGTTTTTGGTGCTTTTCACATGTTCCTGTGGCATTTTTCTTGTGTTAGAGCACATATCAGCAGAAAAGGAAGTGCAAAATTGCATTTCTGAGTTTTTCTGCCTTCAAACTGCTGTGAACCAACGGCAGACGCAAACTGGCAGTTTCAGGAAGACTGGAGTTGAGGGTGTCACAGCTCCAGGGGAGGGCACTAGTGCTACAAGCTCCCGCCCCGCTCTGCATCTGGCTCAGAGGTGAAAGGCTTGACAGCTCGGTGTAGCTGTCTGGGTGGGGCAGCGCAGTCTCCGCCCCCCCCCTCCAGAGGTGCATTGCTAATGAGCTGCTGGTGCTGTGCAGAAGAAGATCCCTGGGAAACGGCACAGGTTTTGTGATTTTGGCTAAAAACTTCATAATCACAATTTAAAGACCACAAAGAATGTTTTAAAATAACCAAAAAGGGTCGCGGGAGGGAGGGGGACTTTAAATCATAATGTACTAATATAACAGCAGTGATACGGCTGTTGGCTGTTTAGGACAAATAAACAAGAAAAGTAAGCACAGTAAATGATTCTCTGTGCAGCACTTTTTGAATGATATGCAGAGACTCTGTGATTTATGGCGGCATGGTACAGTATGAGCTGCATATGGGCAAAAAAAAAAAATCACTTTTGTGTCCCCCCCCCAATCCCTCAGGGCGTCCCTGCCAGCTGGACACACACCATCACTGTCTGGTCCGTTGTGTCTTTTCCTTTCTCTCTGCAGTTTGTCGTTGTTACGTAACTCTCCACTGTTGTGTAACGTCGTCTCCAAATGTGAAACCTGAAGTTTGTGTTTGGAAACAGAGCGAAGATCAGACGCAGCAACAGGCGGAAGAGAAGTAAACACACTCTGTCCAACACACACACACACACACTGCAGTGAGTCCATACTGCAGTGTGTGTGTGTTGGACAGATGCCGCCCCCTGCTGGTGGATCCAGACTTCACAGCCTGAGTTTGAGGCTCCAGGACACAAAAATACAACTTAATTTGTATCACACACACTGGAGACTCCAGTTTATTACAGAAACACCTCCTTCACACTAATGACTGTTAATTATCACTGTGTAAACGATAACAGTTCTACTTGAAGTTTATTTCACTCCCTGATTAAAACTAAATAATTAAAATGATGCAAAATCTCTGATCCTGGATGAAAAGCAGCAGAAGATTTAATCAGCTGCTCGTTTATGAACAAAGGGAATAATTCACTGTGATTAAAGCTCTAATGGCTGCAGGTCAACACTGTGTGTGTGTGTGTGTTCCCTGCAACTAACGATTATTTTCATTATCGAATAATTGAGTAATTATTTGGTCAATAAAATGTTGAAAAATGTTGTAAAATATCAATCAGTGTTTCTCAAACCACCAGACGACATCGTCCTCAAATGTCTTGTTTTGTCCACAAACCAAAGAGAGACTCAGTTTATTGTCATAAAGGAACAAAGAAACCAGAAATATTCACATATTGCCATCACAATACTGAAAGCAAACATGAACTGACAACATATGGCTATATAATATATCTTATTTATTTACTTTTTATATTTTTATACATATACTCTCATATTTTACCCTGCTAGTCACTTTATCCATACTCATACTCAGGATCAAATTGTTGAATAACTGAATGTCGGCACTGATTGCGTTACTGTTATTGTCTGTCTTGTATTTATGTGTGGTTGCACTTTAAGGTTTAGCTTTTATTCTCGTTGTGCAATGACAAATACATTCTGATTCTGATTTAAGAAGCCGAAATCAGAGAATTTGGACTTTTCTTTAAAAAAAACGTACAGATTATTCGGTTATCAAAAAAGTTGACGATTAATTTAATAATGGATTATTGTGCAATTAATTGTTGCTGCTCTAGTTTACAGTTCAGTTTAAAGCAGAAGTGAGTGATCCGGTGGTTTTGTCTAACTTCCTGTCAGCAGATGGAGTTAGCAGCCCCCGTCCTCGTCATGGATCTATTGGTCCTCGTCCCTACGTCACCACATTCAGGCGTATCCCTTGGCTGCACACACAGAGAGGACTGCCCCTTTATGCCGTTCTCTCTCCTCATTGGATAAAGGTTGTAGGATACAAGGAAAGTTTTCTCCTGGGCTCAGAGCAGAGCAGAGTGACTGACAGACCCGTGTTTCAGACCAAACACTCTATAGAAGTGATTGCTGTCGGAAGATACAACTATTTAAGACTTATATTAACACAAACATTCACCTTACTTCTGCTTTAACGGTTGTAACACAATGTTTTTAAAGCGTTGTGTTTCAGATGAACTGTCAGTATTGATAGAAGTATTGATCCCTGAGTAGGGATGTCACGATTTTCTTGGTACAATTATTGTCAGAGAAATAATCACGGTGTTACGATTATCATGATTATTACGCATTAATTAATTTCACAACACTATGAATGTGTAAAATCAAATATAGTCAAAATATAATTACATTACTCATTGTTTACACAAAATATTTCAAGTATCTATTAATATATGACCAATTCTTAATCCCCAGGGGAAATGTTTGAAATATTCAGGTCATAAATTGTCATCTATACCGAATGTTTACGTTTATTTTAATCATTTTTTGTTTTATTTTGTGTTTTTTTTTTAAAATTCCTAGCGATTCAATGTTAGGTTAGTTAAATGGACCAGTATCTGAGCATTCACCTTTATTTTTGCACACATCAGCTATGAGATATGGTTCCAACATAATCTTATTTGGGAAGTGACGGTATTTAGGAATCTTTACGATCAATTAATTGTGGCGTTTAATACCAAGATTAATTGTGAAAACAAGTAATTGTGACATCCCTATTCCTGAGTGAACCTGCAGCGTCTGATCAGAAACCTTCAGTAAGTTCAACATCAACACAGACACAGTCAAGTCACTTAAAAAGATTTATTTGTAAAAAAACAAAACAATTATCTTTAAAAATCCATTCAGAGTAGTTGAGAGACAGAAGCCACCCGCCCTCCACCTCCTGTTACCCATGATGCACCACAGGGTCCAGGCCGGTGCATCCCATCACTGGGTGCTTTACATTACAACACCTACAGGCTGAGCCGAGGAGCCGCTGCTGCTGCTGCTGCTGAGGAGGAGGAGGATGAAGACCCCCCCTCTCTCCCCCCTCCCCCCCTCCCTCCCTCGCTGAAGGAGGAGCAGTAACATCTGGAGCATCTGGAACATCTGGAACATCTGGATGTGCAGCTCCTCTCCTCTCAGCCCAGGTGGAACCTCGCCCGCCGGAGCCTGAAGACGCTCCGTCTCCGTCTCCGTCTCGTTCTGTCCGTCGCCAAGAGGCCGTGGTCGGTGTCCGGGATGAGCCGTCCGAGGTGTCCTGTGTCAGGGATTTTATTTATATATTTATTTATTTAAAAAGCGACAATACACATTAATGAACAAACATTCGTACGTGTGCACAAATGTAAATAACACACAAACAGACAGAAATACACAAGAATTCTACAGTGGTTCACGATCATATACACAGTCATACCTAGACATAAAGTGCATGTGATCTGTAAAGTGCCTGGTATAAAGTGCCAGTTTCTAAAGTGCAAGTGCACCGCGGTTAGAAACCATGGCGACCGTACACGCACGACTCTGAGGTCATAATAATGGCTTCAACTCTGATCTGGAACAGTCTGAAAACTTTTTTTTTCAACCCCACCACCACCACCAGTAGTTTTTCTTTCTTTCCCATTAATTTTTTTTTCGCTTTTCATTCTTTTTTTTCCATTTTAAGAAAGAAAATGACAAGAAAAACGGAAAAAGACAAGAAAACAGAAACAAACCTAAGGGAGTAAAAAAGCTAAACAAGCTGTAACAGTCTGGAAAACTTTGTGCAAATAAAACCTGAAGGTTTCCTGTAGCAGCAGGTGTACAGATCTATACTTTTATTGTATTTTAACTTAACAAATATTGCTTTTTTTTATATTATTGTTGTTCTGTATTTATCATGTGCTCTGACGTCTGCAGTGCTGGATCATCTTCTCTTCTCTTATTGATTAAAAGTGTGTGGATCAAATGCTCCAATAACTTTACCTATGCTATAACCAGCCTGTGTCTACAAATCTCAGTCAGAAACCTGTTGTTTTACACATTTACAGGATGTAGTTTTAACATAAATGTCTCTGTTCATGTTGCTGCAGGTTTATAAACCCTCAAAAAACACAGATTGACCAGCTCATCGTGTGCAGACAGCGCCTCCTGCTGCACCCAACGGAAACTACAGGAAACATTATAAACCAAGGTCCAGAGTTTGAGACGATTCAACAACAAGAGTTTAAAAAAAAACATGACGTCACGTGTGTGTGTCATCACCTCAGTCTTCACATTTTGGAAAGAACTTGAGAACTATATATTATGTAAAACAAAACTCAAAATCAACATTGAGGGGAAGAACATTAGCCTATCACTATGTACTAGTCAACCTTTATATTTTATTGGGGAAGTTTCATATTCATAAATGCAAATTTCATAGCTCTTCACCATCATTGAAGTTGTTTTTGATTGAAGTTGATTATTATTTTAATAATTTAATTTAATTTAATTACAAACAAGAAATGTATATCAATAATGAACACACATTCAGAAATGTTTAACGAATAATCTGTCACAATAACTATAACTATCATGGGATACGAGGCCTGTCACCAAATTTATTTTCCTTTATTGTTAACCTCATCGTTTTGTTTTTTTCCTTTTGCTTAACCTTTGTTATAGCTACTGTCATATAATTGTAACTTTACTGTAGCTTTACTGTTACTGTTGTAATGAACGTGAGCTGTAAAGACTGAAATGTTGTTGTTGCTACAACTTTAACCCTCCTGTTGTCCTCCTGGGTCAAGGAAGGAAGGAAGGACAAAGGGAAAGAAGGAAGGAATGAAGGAAGGGAATAAGGAGTGGAAAGAGGGGAGGGGAAAAGGAAGGAAAGAACGATGAAGGGAGGGAACAGATCAGGTCAACTGGATCAAAAGAGGAAGAAAGTAAGGACGAGGGGGAGAAAGGAAGGAAGGAAGGGAATAAGAATTGTGGAAAGAAGAAAGGATGGAGGAAGAGAACAGATTGACCCATAAGGACAACAGGAGGGTTAAATAAAGTTAAAAAATAAAAATAAATAAACCAACCCTGACCTCAGTCTTCACTCCTTCTCCTTCTTCTCGCTGTTCTGCAGCTTCTCTACGATCTTGCGCTCGTGTCCTCCAGGGTTCGGTCTGTTGGTGTTGTCACTGGCCTCCTTCTTAGTCCGGCCTTTACGGGCAGAGCCCTCTACACACACACACACACACACAGAGACACACACACAGAGACACATAGAGACACACACACACATAGAGAGAGACACACACACACACACACACACACACACACACACACACATAGAGAGACACACACACACACACACACACACACACACACACAGAGAGAGACACACACACACACACACACACACACACACACAGAGACACACACACACACACACACAGAGACACACACACACACACACACACACACACACACAGAGACACACACACACACATAGAGACACACACACACACACACACAGAGACACACACACACACACACACACAGAGACACACACACAGAGACACACACACACACACACACACACACACAGAGAGAGACACACACACACACAGAGAGAGAGAGAGACACACACACACACACAGAGAGAGAGAGAGAGACACACACATAGAGACACACACACAGAGAGAGACACACACACACACACAGAGACACACAGAGACACACAGAGACACACAGAGAGAGAGACACACACAGCTGTTAACACACGTGCACAACAACAACAACAACAACAACAACAACAACAACACACTGAGCGCGCGGGGCTGTGTGTATCTCACCTGCGTACTTGTCGGTTAAGTTGTAGTACTCGTACTCGTCGTAGTACTGGTCTTCAAAGCTCGTGGGCTTCATGTTCTTCACGTCCACGTGACTCATGATGGAGGAAAGATGGAGGAAGTTCAGTTCAGGTCCAAAAAACAAAGTGAGTTTCTTCTTCTTCTCAGTCAGATCAGAACAACAGTCTCAGTCTGCTTCTGTCTCTCCTCTCCTCTCCTCTCTGAGCTCTTATAGCAGCAACATCAGGCCCCGCCCCCTCCCCCCACCACGTGGCCACGCCCCCTCGCCGCAGCAGAGACACGCCCCCTTTCTGCTGCTGCACAGATGTTGCATCAGCTCCATAAAAAAAACCAGAAAAAGCTGCGGTCAGTGTGTTCCTAGTTCCTACTGTGACTCAAACACACACAGGACTGTAACAGAATGTGTTTATACTGAAAATAAAAGCTGATAGGCGACTATATATAAAGTTTATAATATTATCACACATGTTACATTAACATCCTGTTAGTTTATGTTGATGTTGTTATGAACTGTGGGTTCAGAAGTCTGAAAGCAGTTTTAATAAACATAAACACATTAGTTTAGTTTAGTTTAGTTTTAGTTTATTTCGGACATGGTAAAAGAAATAAAACATAATACAGTAAAGGACAGACATAACAAATAAATACTTTGCAAAGACAACACATGAACAAAAATAAAATAATTGAAAATAAAGATAATTTGTTGGGGGTTTTTTTGTTTTGTTTTTCATATCTGTAAAAGAAGTGGGAAGAAGTCAAACTTATTTAGCCTACTCCCATCGCTTATTCTATTAACTATCAAGCTTCCTTATCATTATAATCTATAGTATACAATAAATTGATTTATAAGTTTATCTAGCTGGATTTATTCTAACATATTATCACTAATCTTTATCTCTCTATATAGTCATATACATATAAAGACATATAAAACACATAGACAAAGACAAACTGAAGGTAGCACCAACAGAGCAACAGATAAACTAAGTGGGTAAATACCCAAATAAATAATAATAAGCACCTTGTGGTTGTTCCTGTACATATTGAAAATCATTTCTTTGTACTTCTTTTTGAACTGGATTATGTTTAGACTTTCTTTTAACCCCACATTCAAACTGTTGCATAGTTTAAATCCACAGACTGAATCAACTATTATGAACTTATATCTTCATAAATCAGAGGAAGTTTATGATGATGATGATATGATGATGATGATATGATGACATCAACACAGCAACACATGTATGTTGTATTGTAAAGAAGTCTTTTTGGTCATAATAAGCAGCTGTTCACCTCCATGCACAGTGCACACACACTCATGTTTGGAGTCTCTGGGGTGTGTGAGCTGTCCTCGTTAGCTGGCAGCTGATTGGTTGTTACACAGTCCTGGTCCTGGTCCAGGTTAATGTGGTTTAATCAAAAACCTCCTCATGAGTCTCTGACCTTGTTGTTGAGTGTGTGAGCCGAGGTCACGACTGTTGAAACTCAAACAGGATCAGACTGAAGGTCGCCAGAGGCAGCTTTATATCTTTAGTGTTTTATTACTATTAGTCATTATTCTGATTCATCTCATTTATGTTTATTTATTTATGCGATTCAGACCTGATGAGTCCAATAATCCTGCATGGACTGAGAGAGAAATCCACTGTGACCTCAAAGCCCAGATGTGGTTCATAGATGCAGACCCAGATCTGGACTGTGAACCAGATCAGGGTGTGGATCTGGTTCACAGTCCAGTCCTGATATCTAATCAGATTAAAAACACAGCGTTTCTCCTTTATGACCCAGTTGTGCTCTGGTTTCACAACAACACGTGTTCTCCTGGACTCTGGTGGCCTGTTGTGTCTGAACCGTTCCAGTCTGGTTATCAGCAGCAGCTGCAGCTTCACACGGCCCCGAAGCCCAGACCTGCTTCACAGAGTCAGCAAAACTTTATTCACCCCCTCAAGGGGCAATTCTGTTTACAGTCCTCGGCACGTGAGCGATCACAACGTACAGGTGCATTTCAATGAATCAGAATATCATGGAACAGTCCATTTCAGAGCATAAAGATGGACATATTTTTCAGAAGGCCAATATTTCCATATTAAACAACTGCTTTTTTGAATTGTTTTTGTAATATTCTTCTTTTTTTTCGATACTGAATTTTAGGTCTTTATTAAATGATGATCAATGCTATTGCACTGTCCCTTGATAAATCAAATAAACTAAACTAATCAGTATAATGGATCTATATAGGCCTAATGTGTGAGTTTCACTGTTTGAATTGAATAACTGACATAAATAAACTTTTCAATGATAACTCTAATTTATTGAGCTGTCAGTGATATTTGCTACATACATTTTCTAGCTACTCCCTATTCAAAAAGTGTGCGCTGAAGCACAAATACAAACAGTACTCGCCTCACAGTACTGCAATATAACTGGCTAATGAGGACATAGTACGTGACGACAGAACAGCTTGGAGAATAATCTAGCTGCCCTTGACATTTCCTTCGATGTGAGAGCACTCTGATTTCTGTTTATCATCTGAAGCATTTTGAAAACTCAATAAAGATAATGTTGGGTGGAAAAAAAGACCTGGTTCAGAGTCCAGACCTCCTGGTTCTGCTCCAATCGCTGATAAACAAACTTTGAGCTGAACTTCAACGTGTGGACAGATTGTTGGGTTTGTTTTGGGACAGAAACATCCACCGTTGAGCCGAAGGGATACGGCAACTTTTTTTTTAACGTGTCTTGCCTCACTCCCGAGTCCATGACCAGCAGATAGACACCATCCTTTCGACTGTGCGTGCAGTAACGTAATTAGCTTAGCTCAAACACTGGAAGTGTATAGGTAGTGTTAGCCTGCCTCCACCTAAAGTCGCTAATTAGCTTAGCTCAAACACTGGAAGTGTATGGGTAGTGTTAGCCTGCCTCCAACTAAAGTTGCTAATTAGCTTAGCTCAAACACTGGAAGTGTATGGGTAGTGTTAGCCTGCCTCCTACCTAAAGTCGCTAATTAGCTTAGCTCAAACACTGGAAGTGTATGGGTAGTGTTAGCCTGCCTCCACCTAAAGTCATCAGAGAAACTCTTCAGCAACTCTAAACGGAAACCGGCGGGCCGATCTTCGTCTCAGAGCTGACAAAACTCTCCGGTAAGGCATCTAGAGCGGTCAAATGCCGCTAACGGGACGAGATCGGTCAAAACAGAGGGTTCAAGCAAAGACGCTTTATTTTGGTTCAAGCTAGCTACATCGAGGGTAGGTTAGCTTCCTGTTTCAAAGTAAAAGCACAAATTCTATCCTCATGGTTTTCTGTATGTAAAGGGCAACGGGTGTTTTATTTTGTGAAAGTAACCGGAAGTGCGTTGGTCACAACGGCTAGCTTGAGTAGCGCCGAATTCGTCCGAACAAAATTGTAAACAGCTGGTATTTAGACAAATTAACGACACACTGCTGATCTAAACGGCTACTTTCTCACCTAAACATGTTTGAAATGTGGATAAAGTGATATATTTACAGAGTTTAGAGCTAAGATTTCGGCTCGGGTAGGAGGCAGGCTAACACTACCCATACACTTCCAGTGTTTGAGCTAAGCTAATTAGCGACTTTAGGTGGAGGCAGGCTAACACTACCCATACACTTCCAGTGTTTGAGCTAAGCTAATTACGGGCGATACGGCTCTATCTCCCTCGTTACTGCACGCACAGTCGAAAGGATGGTGTCTATCTGCTGGTCATGGACTCGGGAGTGAGGCAAGACATGAAAAAAAAATGTTGGCATATCCCTTTAAAGAAGAAAAAAAAAAGTTAGAATAGAAGTTCAGTCAGACTGGGATCAACTGTTCTCAGATCAGTGAAGTGAAGACGGATCAACATCAACACTTAAGAGGTCAAACACACTGTTGATGTTTCATGTGATTGTGAGTCTGTCATTGACTCATTGTGTGGGATCACGTCCTGCAGCTGTTTTGTCACCATGGAGACCAACAGATGTGACTCCTCCTCCTCCTCGTCCTCCTGCAACACGACGGTTTGCAAAACCTCACGAGTCTCTGACCATAAACACAGGAGGAGGAGGAGTTATGGTCTGTTCATGAGACTCTGCTCTGTAAATATTTGCTGAAATAGGAGGCGTCCTGTCTGAGCAGGAATTTAGCACACACACACACACACACACACACACACACACACACACACACACACAAACACACACACTGGTCTCAGGTGTGTAACAAAGTGAAAACCAGGCTACAGATCAGATATCAGCAGCCTCACGGCCTCGTATCAACGTTTGTTCTACTAAATATTAACTTTCACTGCAGCTCCACGTAAACACACACTCCTGTATCTCTGACACACACACACACACACACACACAATCAGCACCTTAACCTTCTTTAAACAGGTTGTGTGTGTTGTGACTTCAGATTAAAAGAATAAAAGAAACACTTCCTGTCCATAAATAATAATATTGATCCATAAACACGTGTCTCTTCACTGTGGCCTCTGTGTGTGTGTGTGTGTGTGTGTGTGTGTGTGTGTGTGTGTGTGTGTGTGTGTGTGTGTGTGTGTGTGTGTGTGTGTGTGTGTGTGTGTGTGTGTGTGTGTGTGTGTGTGTGTGTGAGAGACATCTGGAACAGCTGCTTCAGGTCAACAGATCCTCACAGTGAAGAGACACATGTGTTATTGGATCAATATCATTATTGACCTCAGACATTTTTGTGGATATTTACATCATATTTTTAAAGTTTTACTCTTCTATATTTCAGAGTCAGAGTCAGAGTATCTTTATTGTCATTATTCTGGATAATGAAATTGTCTTCAGACCCACGGCTTAAAAACACAACATACAATACAGTAATAAATAGAATAGAAAAATAAAATATAAAGAATACAATTTAATACAATTTAATTAAAAAAGGAAAGAGAGATGCGACAATGATGTTTGCACAAGTATGTGGGGGTGGCTGGGGACAGGGGAATAAAGTGCATTAGTGCAAGTCTGAGTGTGTCTGGGAGGCAAAGTACGTGTGAGTGTGTGTGTATGCGTGTTTGTATTAACACATTACAGTTTTTTTTTGTTTTTGTTATTTTCAAAGGAGGTTAAATCGAAAGCAACTGGACTTAGTTATTTGTCCAGTTGCTTTCGATTTGACCTCCTTTCAAATACTATGACCTGGACAAATGAGAATATGCACAGGCTTATAACACATTACAGTGTATTTTGGCAGGTCATACAGACACACTACTCACAAAAAGTTCAGCATGAAACAATAAAGAAGGATTCTGCATCAATGAGTTGAAGTGACATGTGAGATAAGTTTCACGGTAGCACTACATAATACGGCCCGCGACTTACAGCGTACCTACCGCTCTCTTGCCGCGTAGGTTGCCGCTTATTTCACACAAGTACTGAGTAACTGCAGCTCACTTTCCCCCCTGTTTCCCCCGTGCATTTACAGTGTAACTAGGCTGCGTCTTAGCGCGTAACTTACATCCTGCTTCACACCAACTTCCACAGAAGTACAGGGTAACTCTCGCTGTTTTACAGTTTAACTAGGCTGCGTCTTGGCACGTAACTCCTGTCCTACTTTACACCAAATTACACAGTAACTCTCGCTCACTCCGCCACTAATTACCCCGCATTTTACAGTAGCTATAACTAGGTTGTGTCTTAGAGCGTAACTCCCGTACAATTACGTCCTACTTTCCCCGGACTTACAGTGTAACTCCTGCCAGGTACATTAGAAATTAAATAGTCTACTGTACAATATGAGCACAGTTGCAATCCATGTTTTCCAAAAGTGTCAGCAGCGACATTTCACCTCTATTTCAGAGATTTATTATTCATTATTTAATTGTATGGTTTGGAATAGGTGAGAAATGGGTATAGAGTGTGGACATTTTCCAATACAGTAACAGGCTGGCTGGTAGCAAACTTACCTCTCTAAAATGCACATCTATGAAAGTCTAGTTCTGTCATCCAAGGGCAAAACACAAACTATACAGTAATACATCCACAATAATGAGTCATTCGGAGAGTTAGAAAATGTTTTTATTATTTATTAACCAGAAAACACATGACACATCCACATCCATGATCATTCATAAACTTTAAGTACAGTAAGTACCCTACTGTAAGTGAGCACTGTTACCCCTCCTTAGTCTGCACCTACACAGTAGCTGTCATGCACCTACACACTACTTGTCTTAGAGTTACCCAGTAACTAGAGGGTAACGGGCTGTATTATAAAGTAATGGCTGTTACTCCCTCCTTAGTCTGCACCTACACAGTAGCTGTCATGCACCTACACACTACTTGTCTTAGAGTTACCCAGTAAGTAGAGGGTAACGGGCTGTATTATAAAGTAATGGCTGTTACTCCCTCCTTAGTCTGCACCTACACAGTAGCTGTCATGCACCTACACACTACTTGTCTTAGAGTTACCCAGTAACTAGAGGGTAACGGGCTGTATTATAAAGTAATGGCTGTTACTCCTTCCTTACGCTGCACCTATACAGTAGCTGTCATGCACCTACACACTACTTGTCTTAGAGTTACCCAGTAAGTAGAGGGTAACGGGCTGTATTATAAAGTAATGGCTGTTACTCCCTCCTTACGCTGCACCTATACAGTAGCTGTCATGCACCTACACACTACTTGTCTTAGAGTTACCCAGTAAGTAGAGGGTAACGGGCTGTATTATAAAGTAATGGCTGTTACTCCCTCCTTACGCTGCACCTACAGTCTAATACCACTGTAATTACTGTCCAAGTAGAGCCAGTGAGTTAGAACACAGTCAGCCTTCTTAAATGTGTCACGAGATAACATCATCTGAAAGTACAGTAATATAAAGACAAAACTAACTTCAGTGTCCCTGAAAACATTAAATAACAGATTTCTAATGGCTGTTGTTATTAACATTTATGTTCAGTGTTGAACCTTTATTGAGTTCCGTTTGGTCCTTCTAAGTCTAAAATAATTAGTGAAGTCAGTTTCATTTGACAAATGTGCTTTCTAAGTTAGAAGTCAAGTGGAAAAGATCATTGTGATACTACTATCACACTAGATTGTGACACCCAGTGATGGAGATGGAAGAATGTATGGGCTCCTCCGGTTAAAAGGTGATCTTGATCCAAGTCCTTGGGTCAAGGCTGAGATGAGGGTCATGGGTGGCTCGCCATCTCCCTCGTCAGGTAGAAACTCAAGTCGTAATTTTCCACAGGATCTCCAAAAGAAAATCATCACCTGTGCAGAAAGAGAGGTATTATTATGTAGCATCATCAACTGCATTTTCTTTGTGTGGTCATTATCATTATCATTATCACGTGAATACATCGCAGTAACAAAAAGTGAGATTCAAGCCCTAACAAGTGAATTGTATTGATACTACCGGTAGGCTATTTAATTTTAAACTACAAAGTTATTGTTTTTAAACATTCTTAACTTTTTGACTATGGATAACAAAACATATTTCGAAAATGTAGGCTACACAGTGTTACACTTGGCTATTCATTGTCAAATAACAGTCATGACCCAACTATAATGATGCTATGTAATACAGTACACTCACACAAATACAAAATACAAGGGGCCTCGAGACGAAACAAATGCAGCACGTAGGTTACGGGTAGGTGGTGAACCTAACAGTAACCAATGCCAAGTGTAGCCTATGGGAAACACACACACACACACGACTGGCGTCTTCTGGAGCACAAGCTAACATCGCTAGCAGCGTTAGCATCAACTCACCACGACGTTGATAAACGAACTCAGGTCCTCGGTCCCTCCCTCACGTCCCCTGCGAGTTTAAATGGGAGTGTTATCTTTGTGTTTACAGCTTTAGTCCTCAACGTAGACATTGTGTAACGTTAATTTCACTTGTTTCCCTCCGTAGTCTAAGCGCTGGCTGTTTGGTAACAGTGCTCACTTACAGTAGGGTACTTACTGTACTTAAAGTTTATGAATGATCATGGATGTGGATGTGTCATGTGTTTTCTGGTTAATAAATAATAAAAACATTTTCTAACTCTCCGAATGACTCATTATTGTGGATGTATTACTGTATAGTTTGTGTTTTGCCCTTGGATGACAGAACTAGACTTTCATAGATGTGCATTTTAGAGAGGTAAGTTTGCTACCAGCCAGCCTGTTACTGTATTGGAAAATGTCCACACTCTATACCCATTTCTCACCTATTCCAAACCATACAATTAAATAATGAATAATAAATCTCTGAAATAGAGGTGAAATGTCGCTGCTGACACTTTTGGAAAACATGGATTGCAACTGTGCTCATATTGTACAGTAGACTATTTAATTTCTAATGTACCTGGCAGGAGTTACACTGTAAGTCCGGGGAAAGTAGGACGTAATTGTACGGGAGTTACGCTCTAAGACACAACCTAGTTATACTGTAAAATGCGGGGTAATTAGTGGCGGAGTGAGCGAGAGTTACTGTGTAATTTGGTGTAAAGTAGGACAGGAGTTACGTGCCAAGACGCAGCCTAGTTAAACTGTAAAACAGCGAGAGTTACCCTGTACTTCTGTGGAAGTTGGTGTGAAGCAGGATGTAAGTTACGCGCTAAGACGCAGCCTAGTTACACTGTAAATGCACGGGGGAAACAGGGGGGAAAGTGAGCTGCAGTTACTCAGTACTTGTGTGAAATAAGCGGCAACCTACGCGGCAAGAGAGCGGTAGGTACGCTGTAAGTCGCGGGCCGTATTATGTAGTGCTACCAGTTTCACATTAACTCCTTCACTCTGTCTTATTACTGTAACTGCAGGATCTGACCCTCAGATTCCTGATGGGATGGATTGTTCTCCTATCATCACTGCTTTAAAAAACTAACTAACTAACTAATACTGTTGCACTGGAAAGAGACTAGACCTCGTTTAACCACTGGAAGAGGTTCATGCTGCACATATTAATAACACAGTCAATGTGGTTAGAGACAGAGAAGAGACAAATAAACAAGTTGTCTGATGTTTGAGTTGGACTTGACTGCCTCCCTGTGGTCAGAGTCAGGAACTGCAGAACCTTTTACTGTAAAGATTTTATTAAACAGAGTTATTGTTTGTTCTGAAAATCAACAAGTACAACTCAACAGGAACTTTCAACATTTATAAAATGTAAAATCTGTCCCTGTTTTCTCAGACATCAGAAATAATAGAAATATATCATTAGAGAGTGAAAGTATTCAAGACAGCAGAAGGAGTAAGTAAATTTAGACGTTATTGTGCTTCACAGGTGATCTGGCTGCCTGGCTCCGCCCCAGACTGAGGTGTAGGTGTGAGGCAGGTGAGGAGGAGGAGCGAGAGAAAGTGAAAGTATTAAGTTCAGACTCCATTTTAAGACGACATGAAGGAATAAGAGAGAAGCTGCGTTAGGTGAGTGTTAAACAACTTTATTATTCTTCTTCACCGTTAAAGTCTGTGAGTGTCAGTCCCTGTGAAGTGTGGAGGGAAGAAGAGTCAGAGTGAACTACTGAGACTAAAGGGGGGACAGCAGGAGGACAGCTACTCCCTGTTGTCTCAGTCTGACTCAGGCCCTGTCCACACCTAGACATCTGTTTCTGCGTCGTCCTTAAGGTTCACACTAGTCCGACATTGTTCTTATTGTAAAGAAGATGGCCGTGATGATTTATACCGCAGATTTTTATATCCCTATACACAATAGGAATTTATTAAAACACAAAAAGGGCACTTTTTAATACGAGGCAAAAAGGGCAGGGGCTTTTGCCTCGTATTAAAAAGTGCCCTTTTTATTTTTTGTTTTTTTTTGTATATATATATATATTTTTTTTCAATAAATAAATAGCCTACGTTGTGCATGGGGATGTAAACAACGGCGCTGTAAAAATGCCACGGTTGTCTAAGCACTTCCTTGTACAGTATTGTGTGTGTGTGTGTGTGTGTGTGTGTGTGTGTGTGTGTGTGTGTGTGTGTGTGTGTGTGTGTGTCCGCTGCTGCTCCTCTGTCTCTCCCTGAGGGGCGGGGCTGCCCCGCGGTGCGCGCTCCCTCACACGGAGAGCTGCTGCCTCATTATATAACTCTGTGTGTTTTGTCACATATGTAGCCTGTACTTCTATTTGCACTTGCAAAATGATTGTTTTCCTGCAAGCCATGTTAATGTGCACCCAATACCATAGTAGTCTTAGCCCACGTTACCAGTTCAGAAGTCATGACCCTGTTTCAGGAAGGTGGGAAATTGGTCCAGCATGTTGACTGCAGTCCTGAAGGCGTGCACGCTTTCTCTACTGACTAAATAATAACTGTAATTTAATTTAATGTATTTATTTTGATATTAAGGCCTGTACATACTGCGTGCTTTAAAAAAAAAGACAAATGCATCATCATCAAACGCGCTGCCAATAGAGAAACGATGTAAACCAAGAAACGATCTGCATGAGGCGATCTCAGCGTAACAGCTCAATGGAGAGACACACGGGACGGAGAGAGAGACAGAACAGCTGAACCACGGTGCATGAAAATACAGCGGGAACATTAATGTGACTTTTATTTGATTATTTTTATTTCTTATGTTTATTACACTGTACAACGCTGCACATTACGTGACGTTTATTTTATTGTATTTTACACCAGATGTTAGAAGGCTGCACATTTGCATGTAGATTAGCCATCTTAATAAGATAAGTTAATAAAAGTATACATGTATACATTAGGGGTGTCACGATTCTCCAAATCCTCGATTCAATTTGATTTTCTATTTTAGGGTCACGATTCGATTCGATTCTCGATTTTTTTTTCTTTTTCTTACAGCACAGAGACCTATACCATTTTCAGACTAGTCTAGTCTAGGGCTGCCCCCGACCAAAGATCTTGTTGTTCGACCAGTAGTCGTCACTTATGGCGATTAGTCGACTAATCAACCCCCCACCTTGAGGGAAAAAATAAATAAATAAAAAAAATGATTTTTTTTTTTTTTGCCCGCGACCAGGTTGAGAATTAATTAATTAATGCTTGTGACTCCGGCCGTGTTGGGTCCGAGATTCAACAACAAGCCGGTCGGGTCTCACCGTTATTACCGGCAGAATGCCCGTTTATCACCAATAAACACAGTAGATGAGGAGGGTAAAAAGTTACTGAGCTCAGGCTGTGTGACGGGGGTGCGGGGGTGGGGGTCCGCTGCATGGAGCGGTGCGGGCATAGACATATGTCTATGGGTGCGGGGGTGGGGGTCCGCGGCGTGGAGCGGTGCGGGCATAGACATGTCTATGGGTGCGGGTTAGGGATGCAAATTATCGAGTAATTCATTAATCGATAGTTGATAGACCTTATCGATCGATGATCGATTAATTGATAAGCGGCGATTTTCCTGAGAACCTAAATTTAAGGGGAAAATTCCTTATGGACTTTACACTAGTATTTGTTAATTTATTTTAAGAGCACAGCACAATGAAAATGTTTAAGTAGCACGTTATTTGGGACAGAGAGCTCTGAGGTTGAAGTCCTATCATAATGAGATGAGATGAGGTGAGAGAGCTGCGTTTCCATTACAGATTTTCGCAAAATAAAAGCGATATTTCTGAAACTTCGAAAAAGTGCAATTGCCATTTGCGGGTGTTTCCATTGAAAGGTATTTTGCGAATGAGCCGTAATGCGTCTTGCGTTTCTATGGTGACGGCACAGCAATCTCAGCTGCCGACAGCTGTTGCTGTTATTGTTATTAACAAAGACGAAAACAGCGCTTGATTGCTGAAAGGCAAAGCCCGTGTGGCGCTGCAGCGGCCACAAATAAGGACGCACTCACACGGGCCAGTTGTTCCGTACCGTGCTGAAGCCCGAATCCCCCCCCCCCCCCCTCTCCCCCGCTGGCCCGCACTCACACCACCTCCAACCCAAGCTGCTCAAGCACGGCTGCCTCCGTTGATATAGAGGGATTATTTGTTTACCAACACAGCGGATGTGCGCTTTAACCTGACTGCAGAAAGAACGGAGCCTTTTAACACCAGCGGTGATGAGGCGCTGTCGCGCTGACAACAATCCACACACCCGTACTGGTTTATGTGACTTAAGGTGACATGTCGGCGCAGGAGGGAGTGGGAGCGTGGATGCGAGCCAGTCTCCTTCAACCATGCAGGGAAAAGGGGAATGATAGGAAAGGGTTTTCTAATTTATTGAGAAACAATGCCCAGGTCAGCAATGCATGACAATAAACATGTGGTTCATTTGTCCCCTCAAGTTACATAAACCAACACAGCTTGGACACACGCGCTGTTCTCCGCGGCACCGCAACGAGCGCTTTTTTTTTCTTTTTTTTTTTTTTTTTTTAAATTAAGCTCCGGTAGCGACCGGCTAAACTACGGTAGGATACTGTAAACCAGCGCGGATCCGGTGTGTTTATCAAAGCTTGTCCGCCGTGCTGAGGCACCGGGTCAGTTTGAGCTGCGTTCAGGCTGCATTACAACTCCTCAGGCAGCTCCGTGTCGGCGGCTTTTTGACTCGTTACTCACCGGTCGTCTGTGTGTTAGCGATGGTACAGCCTGAGTCCCGTATAGCTACAACAGGTAACAGTGTTGTCTCTTTTCACCTCCTCTCCCTCTCTCCCTTGTGTGCTGCAGTGCGCAGCGCTGCACACGTTTACACAGAGATCTGCTACATTATGTCGGCTTTGCTTGTTTACATTTCACAGTAAAACTCCCATTGAAAAGGAACGATTAATTGCAAGTAATTTAATTTAATCGATTAAATTCTTATCGACAATTAATCGATAGTCGATTAATTGTTTGCATCCCTAGTGCGGGTCTCTGACTGCAGCAGGGACTATCATGGATCCGCTCCGTGACACTGAGACTGACCGCCGGTGAGCGCTGTGGGACGGAGACTGGGGCTCAGACATCACCCGCTAATGGTGACAGCGGTGATACGAGAGAGACCGTGCCGTGTAAAAAAAAAAAAAAAAAAAAGTGTCACGTCACGACTTCCTGTATCTGGCCCTTCAAAATAAAAGCCCCATAACCTTTCATATACAGTTCAGTCATTGATGTTGGCTTAACTTTGACAAGACACGGCTCCAAATGTTTTTTTTTTTTTTCCTGCGACCAATCGACCAATGAGATTTTGGTCGGCTAATGATTTTTTGGTCGACCAGTGCTTGGTCGACTATTTGGGGGCAGCCCTAGTCTAGTCTACGATCATTGGTTTTATTCATCAAATTTTGTACAGTAAATCTTATTTCAAAAGATGGGCTACATATAAGTGATGCAATTTCCATAATGTATCACATTTATTTACAATATAAAGGTTACAATTTTACCAAGAATGCCCCCAAAAATCATGATCCAGGGGCCAAAATTGCCCCCAAGGTTTTGAAACAAATATAGGCCTATTTATATCTGTACATTATCATAATTTTATTTTCATTAATTTACCGTCGTGTCTTTATTCTCCTGATGTCGGCTTAATGTAATGTAAACGAGATTGCGCTGATACACGTGAGTAATGTGACAGACAGCGGGGCAGAGCTGCAGCTGCAGCTGCTGCGCTGCGATGGACCTGATGATCAGGTCCTGATCAGACTGGCGGTGGCCCACAGTCAATCAGTCCAGATCCTCCACCGTCACCAGATCCCCCGAAAGCCGCCGCAAATAATATATCGACAAAAAGTGGCAAGTTGCACCTTTTCATAGGGTTTTTTTTTTTTTTTTTAAACTTAACGTCACTGCAACATGCGGCTCTCAGTGCTTGTCGGTGTTGTGTAGTTAGAGCTGCGTCTCCCTCCTGTTCCCCAGGTAGGAGGGGGGCAGTAGCCCACCAGGGCTGGGTGATAAAACGCTATAAATTGTGAAATAACTTTTCTTCGATAGAAATATGAGACGTGGTCGATCGATTCATCCATGTTTCGGCAAATAGCCAATGATATTGAGAGTTCCGCTGCGCCGAACCAATCATGTGGCTGGAATAGAGCCAGTCAACATGTGCATTTGTTTGGGTTGCTGCAGACGGGCACATCAGCTGACACCGCCGGTAAAATAAGAGAGAGAGAAAGAGAGAGAGAGAGAGAGAGAGAATGAGAATGAGTATTGTCTCAAGAGAAAAAGTAAAGGAAAACTCGGACCAGTGACTGAAAAGACAAAAGACGCCGGTGCGCAATGGGGACAACAGGCAGTTGTAGCTTTGCGGGCGGGGGGGTAATCGTCGATCCTCTCTTTGACTTCGATGCTCGAGACCATGACGTAATTTCGATCGATTTCGATAAATAATCGAAATCGTGACACCCCTTGTAAAATACAATAAAATAAACGTCACGTAATGTGCAGCGTTGTACAGTGATATAAACATAATATATAAATATAATAAAAAAAAGTCACATTAATGTTTCCGCCATAGACTGTAAAAAACATGGACGTAGCATCTGTGACGTCACCCATTGGTTTTGGGGAGTCGTTTTTGTGACTCAAATATGGCGGCCTGAACAGCGCCATGTTGGATTTTGGTGGGCGTGTACTTTCCTTATTTGGAGGAGAGGCGGTAACTCAATGGGTGAACCGGCCGAGAACCCGCCCACTGGCCTCGAAGCAACTGCCAAACTGAGCTAGCCTTGCTCCGGACCTGTCACTCAACGTTTCCATGCCAAAATTTATGCGAGAATTTAAAACCTAATAATAGTTAAACGGTAGAGTTAAAAAAAATTCACCCCCCTCAGAGTGTGTGCGGGGGTAGAAACTATCGATTGAGACGAAAAAACGTTCTGACACCAGGCTTTGATCATGTTTATTGAGGATGTAAAGTCGATTTTAACATGGGGGTCTATGGAGAATGCTGCTTTCTGACACCAGCCCCCAGAGGAAGAAGAGGGGATTGCAGTTTGTTGAACGCGGGAGTGAAGAAGCTTCACTTCTCAGACCCACAACTGCCCCCTTGGTTCCCGCTGTATTTTCATGCACCGTGGTTCAGTCAGCTGTTCTGTCTCTCTCTCCATCTCATGTGTCTCTCCAGAGACCACAACAAAACATGTCCATGTTACGCTGAGAGCGCCCCCTGCAGATCGTTTCTTGGTTTGCATCGTTTCTCTATTGGCAGCGCGTTTGATGATGTTGATGAATTTGTCTATGTTTTTTGCAGCACGTTTTTTCATTTGCACCACGTTCCTCTTTTTGTGCCTCGTTTAAAATTGTGTTTTTGTTTTTCCATCGTTTCTGTAGCTACTTGAAGCTGTTTTCTCCAACTGAGATGTATTGGGCCATTACTGTCGGTTTGACCCTTTTCGGCCACCATTATAACGAGATATTTTTCCACTGTTTTACCGAGATAACGAGATAATTAATTTGAGACATAATGAATGAAACGCGATAGGTCTGAGATTTCCATCACAGGTGACATGTCATGCTGACTGACATCTCCTTGAACACCAACGTTAAGCTTAGTTCTCTCGCTAGCGAGCCATCAAGTGAGCTCACAAACAGCTGTTTTACAACATTAATTGATTTCTTGCACAAAACAAAACAGAGAACTAGGCTAGGAATTGAGCTCTGAATCCTCTGTTTATTTCACCTCTCAATGTGATTTTGACCTTCAAACTATAGGTAGAACACTGATCCAGAGAAGATAAAGAGTCTGAAACATACCAACATTAGTCCAGGTCCACATCAGATCAGGACAAGATTATTATTATTATTATTATTATTCTTCCAAGTTGGACCAGATTCACATAAGCCCAGATTTAGTTTTATGTCCATATCTTGTGGGTTTTGAAGAGAACCTGGTCTGGTGTGGAATGAAAACAGGTTTCACTGTTTTAAAGACTCGTTATCTTCTCTGGAAAGGTGTTGTGTTTTACACTCAACACAAAATGAAACACAGCTTTCACATTAAGAGGTGAAATAAACAGGATTCAGAGCTCAGCTGTTGAATTTAATTTCCCCTTAACGGCAGAATCTGAAGCTAACGTCAGTGTTTCTGGTTTCCCTCTCAGACTCACTGAAGTCCTGAAGATGAGTGTTAATGTGGAGGAAGAGGAGGACGGACCAGAGTCTCCAGGATCCATCTGTCCATCTCTGAAGAGTGACCGGTCCAATGATAAACCTCTAAACTTCAGACCTGGACCTGGACCAACCAGCTGGTCTGTAAAGAGTGACCGGTCCAATGATAAACCTCTAAACTTCAGACCTGAACCTGGACCTGGATCCACCAGCTGGTCTGTAAAGAGTGACCGGTCCAATGATAAACCTCTAAACTTCAGACCTGGACCTGGATCCACCAGCTGGTCTGTAAAGAGTGACCGGTCCAATGATAAACCTCTAAACTTCAGACCTGGACCTGGACCCACCAGCTGGTCTGTAAAGAGTGACCGGTCCAATGATAAACCTCTAAACTTCAGACCTGGACCTGGACCCACCAGCTGGTCTGTAAAGAGTGACCGGTCCAATGATAAACCTCTAAACTTCAGACCTGGACCTGGACCCACCAGCTGGTCTGTAAAGAGTGACCGGTCCAATGATAAACCTCTAAACTTCAGACATGGACCTGGACCTGGATCTGGGCCTTCAGAGTCACGGTAAGAGACGGTTTCTACTGTAAACTGAGCTGAAGATGATTCAGTCATTAGACTCATGTGAAGGACAGAGAGAAACCAGGAACCAGATCCATCAGACTCTGAAGGTTCACAACCAGTTTAAAGTGCCCCCCGCCCTCTTCCTGCAGTGAAACACTAACACTAGGAAGCAGAAAAACCTCCTCATCTCAGAGATGATGAGTCATGGTTAAAGTAGAGTAAATGTAATAGTAACTTAGTCTACTCCAAATACTTTACGGACACAAGCTGGTCTAAGATCAGTGAGGCCACGTCCATGTTTGTCCTCAGTTCCCTCTCTTTTTTCTCCTCTCTATTGAAGAAAAGACACATCAGTGTTAATCTGTGTTTGTCCTCATCAATGTCTTTATGATTTAATACAATTGTCGGAGTACAAAGTGTTTTTGTATTCATGTCTTATATCATTTTGTCTGGACAGAGAGAAGAGGAGTGGTGTCTCTGACGTCCTGAAGGATCATGGACAAAGAACTAGAAGAAGAGGTGGACGAAGAGGTGAGCTGCAGACGGCCAATCAGAGCAGTTGTGGACAAAGTGAGACTGAAAATCTGTCTGCTGATGTGGTCATTAGTGAAACCAGGACCTGTTGTTTTCTCCAGAGTCATTGTTCCATCACACAGCACTGACATTTAAGATGATGATTCAAACCTTCTCTTTGTTGTCTGTAGTTTTTCTGTAGCTGATGAAAATAATCTGATCAGATTGTCAGACTCTCTGTCTTCAGTCTGACTCTGTCTCTTGTCTCTCAGCAGATCGTGGTCTGCAGGAGGTTTTAGATGAACATAAGATCAGTCTGAGGAGCAGATGTGAACGAGTGACTGAAGGAACTGAGGGAACAGGAAGTGGGACAGGAAGTGAAACCCTCCTCAACAGGATCTACACTGAGCTCTACATCACAGAGGGACAGAGTGAAGAGGTTAATACCCAACATGAGGTGAGACAGCTGGAGACAACGTCCAAGAAGAAGACCCTCCATGAGACTACAATCAAGTGCAATGACATCTTTAAAGACTTACCTGTCCAACAGAGAGACATAGTCTCTACGGTCTCACCTGTCCAACAGAGAGAGGACGTCTCTACGGTCTCACCTGTCCAACGGAGAGAGGACGTCTCTACGGTCTCACCTGTCCAACAGAGAGAAGACGTCTCTACGGTCTCACCTGTCCAACAGAGAGAGGACGTCTCTACGGTCTCACCTGTCCAACAGAGAGAGGACGTCTCTACGGTCTCACCTGTCCAACAGAGACCCATCAGAGTGGTTCTGACCAACGGCGTCGCTGGCGTTGGAAAAACCTTCTCGGTGCAGAAGTTCACTCTGGACTGGGCCGAGGGCTTGGAGAACCAAGATGTCAGTCTGCTGGTTCTGCTTTCGTTCAGGGAGCTGAACCTGATCAGAGATCAGCGGTTGAGTCTTCTCAGGCTGCTCCATGTTTTCCATCCAACATTACAGAAGGTCACAGCAGAGCAGCTGGCTGTCTGTAAACTTCTCTTCATCTTTGACGGCCTGGATGAAAGCCGACTGTCACTGGACTTCAACAACAGGGAGGTTGTGTCTGATGTCACACAGACGTCATCAGTCAACGTGCTGCTGACAAACCTCATCCAGGGGAATCTGCTTCCCTCGGCTCTGGTCTGGATCACCTCCAGACCTGCAGCAGCCAATCAGATCCCTCCTACATGTGTCGACAGGGTAACAGAGGTCCGAGGCTTCACTGACGCCCAGATGGAGGAGTACTTCAAGAGGAGGTCCAGTGATGAAGATCTGTCCAGAAGAATCATCTCACACATCCAGACGTCCAGGACCCTCCACATCATGTGTCAAGTCCCAGTCTTCTGCTGGATCAGTGCTACAGTTCTGGAGCACATGTTGACCACAGACCAGAGAGGAGAGCTGCCCAAGACCACGACTGACCTGTTCTCACACTTCCTGCTGGTCCAGACAAAGAGGAAGAAGAACAAGTACGGTGAAGGACATGAGACGAGTCCACAGGAGCTGACGGAGGCCGACAGGGAAGTTCTTCTGAAGCTGGGGAGGCTGGCGTTTGAACAGCTGCAGGAAGGAAACATCATGTTCTACCAAAAAGACCTGGAGCAGTGTGGTCTGGATGTCACAGAGGCCTTGGTGAACTCAGGACTCTGTACTGAGATCTTCAAAAGAGAGAGTGTGATCTTCCAGAAAACAGTCTACTGCTTTGTTCATCTGAGTGTTCAGGAGTTTCTGGCTGCAGTCTACATGTTCCACTGTTTCACCAACAGCAACACACTGGTCCTCAAGAAGTTCCTGGGAGAACAATATGATGGTTTAACCCTGGATGTCTTCCTGCAGAGAGCCATGCAGAAATCCCTCGGCAGTAGAAACGGTCACCTGGACCTGTTTGTTCGCTTCCTTCATGGCCTCTCTCTGGAGTCCAACCAGAGGCTGTTAGGAGGTCTGCTGGGTCAGACAGACAACAGTCCAGAAACCATCCAGAGAACCATCAACAACCTCAAGGAGATGGAGACTGATGACAGTCAACACAGATATTACAGGAATGACCGTGATAAAATCTCTCCTGACAGAAGCATCAACATCTTCCACTGTCTGACGGAGATGAAGGACCAGTCAGTTCATCAGGAGATCCAACAGTTCCTCAAGTCAGAGAACAGATCAGAGAAGGAACTCTCTGAGATCCAGTGTTCAGCTCTGGCCTACATGCTGCAGATGTCAGAGCAGGTTCTGGACGAGTTGGACCTGAGGAAGTACAAGACATCAAAGGAGGGACGACGGAGACTGATCCCAGCTGTGAGGAACTGCAGGAAGGCTGAGTGAGTCCAGACATGATCAATAACACCATCAATTAGTTCTACACACACACACACACACACACACACACACACACACACGTGTGTCCAACACAAAGAGAGAAGATGAACTGAACCAGAGTGTGAAGAGCACATGTTGATCACATGATGACATGTTGTGTGTGTTTAGTACAAATTGTCTGATTTTACTCTCACACATTTTGTTTCTTCTCTAATCACAGACTTCGTTATTGTGGACTCTCAGAGAGTCACTGTGAAGTCGTTGCCTCAGCTCTGAAGTCCAGCCCCTCCCACCTGAGACACCTGGACCTGAGTGAGAACGACCTGGATGATTCATCAGTGAAGCGTCTGTGTGCTGGACTGGAGAGTCCAAACTGTAGACTGGAGACTCTGATGTGAGTTCACTGACTGGAGCTGTTGTAGTTGTTTGAAGCTTCAGCTTCTCATTGGTTCATACATGTCAGGATTTGTGTGTGAGGATTTTTCTCAAGAAGCTGAAGAGAGAAAACAGTTGAGATGAGTCCAGAGAGAAGAAGGTGAGAGCAGTCGTAGTGTTTGTGATTCAGAGCAGCAGAGAACGAGCTCAGCTTCTACAACTGTTGTTTTCAACTCAGACACTTGTTGTTGAAGCAACGTGCAGCACTGATCTGAGAGCAGATGTTGAGTTGTGGTCAGAAACACAGCAGCTGGTGGATGTTGTGGAGCTGACAGAACCATGGGAGGAAGCATGAGAGGAAGCAGCTGAGATCCACAGAGCTGGCAGCAGAGGCAGAGGAGGCTGGAAAGCTGCGCTCCAGTGGAGGCTGGCTGTAGGGAGCTGTTGGCAGCTAAAGTCTGCTCCCTGGTAGCTCAACTGGCTGGGAGAGGCTGGAGTGTGAAGCAGGAAGTGAAGAGCACGGCTGTCAAGTTTCCCCCACTTGAAAGGGCAGCTTGCTTCAGAAGATTTCAACTAGACTTCACTCAATGACCAGGAATCAATTCTTTCTTTTCTTTCTTTTATTTTGAAAAGTTATCACGGTCAGGTGAAAAACCCAAACACACACACACAACACAAACACAAATAGATCAAGAAAAAATAATAAATCAACATAACACAAGATCAAATCATTAATTTTAAACTACTAGAAATTAATCTGAAGAATATGTAGAAAACCCATACTTAAAGCAACCAAAAATGAAATAAAGACATGTTTATCACTCTCAATGATAATTTTAACATTTAACCTTAGCAGCTTTAACCTCCTATAAACACGCACTTTTAAAATACATTACATTTTTAACTACTTTTAAACCTACATGATTTTAAATATATGACATTTTAACATGATTTTTTAACATACATTTTTAACCTGAATTTGATACCATGATTTACTACTTTAAATACACACATTTCAATATGAATTTAACTGGTTGATCCACTAAATACTAAAACCCACACAAACAAAAGCTCACCGGCTCCTTCTTCCTTATTTGAAACAAGCTTTTAGTCCTGCGTCACTTTTCCATGTCCATTTCCATGTCTCCACACATCCTCACAAACTGCTCACCTTCTCTGACTCCTCTGATCACTCCTCTAACCACTAACCATAAATCAACTTCACCTGGTGCAATCAATCGGCTCCCCTGGGCTGGGAGTCACACCCAAACCTGAAGCACCCAGGCAGAGAGGGTGTGGCCTGCAGCTCAGCTCAACAACGGCACACACTGCAGCCACTTCCTGTCAATGACTGTGAGTGCTGAGAGTCAAGGTGAGACAGGTGAGAGCAGAGCTGCTAGTGTTGGTCTTGTTGCTGCTGACATGAAGCAGCTGCAGAGGCTCAGCTGGTTTGTTTGGAGGCTCACCAAGATGGGCTGAAGGTTGTTGCTTCATGTGGCGGCTCAGGCTCAGAGTGTTGACTCAGTGCTTGGCTGAGGGCAGGAGTCAGAAGCAGCTCAAAGTGACAGCTGAGCTTCTTGAACGTGGGCTTGTGTGAGCTGTTGAACACAGTCAGTGTGTTAGCAGAGCAGAGCAGCAGCACAGAAGCTGAGTGATGAGCTGCTGTGGACGGGCCTCGCCACAAACAACCTGCTTCACACACTTTCAAAACGCCCACAGAGAAAAGCTGACCACATCGTTCTGAAGATTGTCACAACTTGATGTTGCTGTCAAACAGCCCTGAACTCTGGAGCCGTGTTTGTCGGCCATTGAAGCGGCGCATCGCTACGCACACGCGCACTATGACGCACACTGTATGAGTGCAGATGAGCTGTTGGAGTGAGAAGGAGCTCAGTGACAGAGTCTCTGAGAAATGTGGCTGCACAACATGAGTTTGTATGGATGGAGCCACAGGTGGAGCTGACAGGTGAAGAGGCGAGTCACTGCGTCTGTGTTGAAGCAGCAGCAGCTTCTCATGAATATTAATGAGCTGTTTTCTCTCTGTCACTGTTTAACCTGCTTCCTGTTGCTTCAGCTGTTGGACTTTGATTTTCTAAACTTGTTCTTTCTGAAGCTTCTTCAGCTCTGAACAGATGATGAGACACTGAACGCTGTCAACAAGGAGCTTTGTCCTCAACTCACTGCTTTTATTCTTCATTCAGATTGAACAGCTGCTGGTTGTCAGAGATCAGCTGTTCTTCTCTGGTCTCAGCTCTGAAGTCCAACCCCTCCCACCTGAGACACCTGGACCTAGGCTGGAACAACAACCTGCAGGATTCAGCAGTGAAGGATCTGAGTGGTTTTCTGGAGAGTCCAGACTGTAGACTGGAGACTCTGAGGTCAGTTCACTGACTGTTGTATCTGATCCACCTACAGTGGATTAACGTGAATTTATAAAAATAAACTTTCTTCTGAAAACATTACATTGAAATGGATTTTTTCTGTGTTTCTATATTTAGATTTTAATGCATCTTGAGCAGGACATGTCCTAAAAACAAAAAACTCTTCTTCTAAATAATCTGTGACAAATGATGTAAAATGAGTCCAGAAACACAGAGTTGTATTAATTCCTCATTTGAGTCCAGATTTATTTTCCTCCTTATTCAGATTTTTATCAAAAATCAAAGTTACACCACTTGACACTGGGTTTCATCACGTCATTGATCCCTGTGCTGTTAGTTTATTGATTTAACCCTGATACGAGTTGATCAATAAAGTTATTGATAATAATAATAATAACAGAGAAGAATAAAAATACAAAGTTAGTGACATGAAATGGTACAAATATAAATCTGTCTAAAAGAATCAGAATCTCTAAATCAGAGAGTTGTAGTCAGTGTTTAGTCCAACAGGTATTGATCAGATATTGATTGTATATTGACAGACTGAGCTGAGGTCAGCAGCAGCTGATGAATCTGTGCTGACATGTGGATGATGTGTGTAGAAGGCCACATGATGAAGATCCACAAGAACACAAGGACAAAGTCCCTCTATTGATTATTGATCAGGACACATCTGATTATTGATCAGGACATGTCTGATTATTGATCAGTTGAATTAATCTTCTTTTATTCTTTATTCAGATTGAGGGGCTGCAGGTTGTCAGAGATCAGCTGTTCTTCTCTGGTCTCAGCTCTGAAGTCCAACCCCTCCCACCTGAGAGAACTGGACCTGAGTGGAAACGAGCTGCAGGATTCAGGAGTGAAGGATCTGAGTGGTTTTCTGGAGAGTCCAGACTGTCGACTGGAGACTCTGAGGTCAGTTCACTGACTGTTACTGTTGTAGATCTTAGATCTTTGATCCACAACTGAACCTGATTGATCTTCACTCAGAACTTGAATCATTGACTTTGATTGAATTGATTAATGACATTTGAAATAGTGGTTGTTGAATATTTGCAGTTGTTGTGTGAGAATGATTCTTCAGTTTCAGCTCATTTCACTCAGTGGTCATGAATAATGTCTGTTCACTTCAGTTCAACCTTCACACACACTCGTATTTCTCTCAGTCAGACGACTCATGTTTTCTAGAAACTCTGGAGAAAATGTCCAGTATCAGCTCATCAACTCACTTCATCTCTATCACAACAATGTGCACAAGATCCTCACAACTCATGTTTGGACAAAGACACTGAAATTCACCTGTTGAAGAAAAAACTCTTCTTTCTGATCATCAATGAATTTATCTTCTTCTTTTATTCTTTATTCAGATTGTGGAGCTGCAGTTTGTCAGAGGTCAGCTGTTCTTCTCTGGTCTCATCTCTGAAGTCCAACCCCTCCCACCTGAGAGAACTGAACCTGAGCAGGAACAACCTGAAGTCTTCAGACCTGAAGGATCTGGATGATCTTGTGAAGAGTCCAGACTGTAGACTGGAGACTGTGAGGTCAGTAGGGGGGCGGAGTCAGTCTGTGCTGCTTTCAGCACTATTGGACTAAACTCAGTGAGAGACAATAACAGAGACAACAGTCAGCCAATCAGAGCAGAGAGACAACAGTCAGCCAATCAGAGCAGAGAGACAACAGTCAGCCAATCAGAGCAGAGAGACAACAGTCAGCCAATCAGAGCAGAGTGAGACAACAGTCAGCCAATCAGAGCAGAGAGAGAGACAACAGTCAGCCAATCAGAGCAGAGAGACAACAGTCAGCCAATCAGAGCAGAGAGAGACAACAGTCAGCCAATCAGAGCAGACCAGATGTTCATCAACACTCAGAGACTCTGTGTTTGAGTGACAACAGTGACTCATCAGTGATGAACCTTCATGACTCAGCACTTTGTTTCCATCATCACTGATCCATCACTGATCAATCACTGATCAATCACCTCTGTCCTCTGCTTCTCTTTACAGCTGGGAATCAGACTGGTGAAGAGGACTCTGTGTGCGTGCGTGCGTGTGTGTGTGCGTGCGTGCGTGTGTGTGTGGGTGTGTGTGTGTGTGTGTGTGTGTGTGCGTGTGTGTGTGTGTGCGTGTGTGTGTGTGTGTGTGTGTGCGTGTGTGTGTGTGTGTGTGTGTGTGTGTGTGTGTGTGTGTCTGTGTCTGTGTGTGTGTCTGTATGTTCTGGACTGACAGAGATCGTCTCATTAACAGATGAAAACAGACCAGAACTAAATGAAGGTTTAACTAAGTGACTAAAATAAAATTAGGTTTAAAAAGACAGAATTTTTATTTGCAATTGAATAAAGAGAAACAGGATTTGACTTTTCACAATTTTGTAAATGTTTGCAATTTTTTTGTATATATTCAGGTCATGTTAACTGGGTTAAAGTCGTGCATAATGTGTAATTATTTACTTACCAGCACTTACGTTTTTTATGAGCTTTTATTTTGAAAGAGCTGATGTTCACCTGTAAGCCTCAGTGACAGGTTGGATCAAAGAGTCATGACTGAAGAATGAAAATCTCCACTTCTCCCTCCGTTTTTATTATGTTGTTTATATGGATTTATTTGTTTGTTTTTTCTCTGTCACCATGGTGATAAATGAACTTTGTTGTATTGTCACGTTTTAGAGTAACAGTTGGACTTCACTGCCTCCCTGTGGTCAGAGTGAGGAGCTGCAAAACCTTTTACTGTAAAGATTTTATTAAACACATTGTTATTGTTTGTTCTGAAAATCAACAAGTGCAACTCAATGTTAGAGTGATTATTACTAATATCAACAGATTCATTAATATTATCACATTTACTCTTCATGTTTATTTTTTCCTGACAGTCTTCACTGAAAGTTATATTAATATTTGTAGTGATGAAATGGAAATACAAGACGATATTAAAGAATATTTTCACACCTTTATCTGGACCCATTTATTCATATTTCCTCTGTCACATTATGAATTAATTTGTTCATTCAGCATGTAGATACCTTACATGCTCCCATGGAGTTAAAACGTTATGAAACTTGAAACCAACTCTAACTTGAAGTAAATGTAAAATCTGTTCCTGTTGTTGTTGTTTTTTACATTAGTTTTCTTTGTCAGTAACAGTGTCTGCTGACTCATCCACTGAAATTTGATTTAATTTGAAAATTAATTCACAACTACAACTATAAGCATCCAAATCAGATGACGATGAAATCCAAAACAACCATAGAATTTAATTTAATTTCCATTTTTTATTATTATTATTGTTATAAAATGATATAAAATGTCCCGTCAGCTAGTGGTGAAAAATCTATGAATTGCAGAAGTGAGGTGTGACAGGTGGATGGAGGAGAAGCTGTCCCAGTATGTACTAAGTCTGGGAGTTGCTTCTATAATCTGTGCTCCATTACTGCCCATCCTTGTTCTAATATTCACTATCTTGTCAGTAAAGAAAGTTAGGAAGTGGTTGCTGCTGAGAGTGGGAGGGATGCATGGCTCAACGACACTATGGTTCTTGGTCAGCCTGGCCACAGTGTTGAAGAGGAACCATAAAACACACAACACACAGCACTAAACCATCACATTACAAATATGTTTCATTCAAGCTGTCAGTAGGGATGTCACCATTAGAGATTTTCTTGGTACGATTATTGTCAGAGAAATAATCACGGTATTACGATTATCACAATTATTATGCATCAATACATTTCACAACACTATGAATGTGTAAAATCAATTATAGTCAAAATATAATTACATTACTAATCTCTTAATATAGGTCCAGACAGTTATTAATCCCCCGTGGGAAGCGTTTGAAATATTTAAGTCATTAACTGTCATCTATACCAAATGTTTAAGTTTATTTTAATCATTTTTTGACGATACAAATAACAAGCTAACATTTAAATTCCTACCAATTCAGTGTTACTTTAGATAAATGGACCAGTATCTGCATTTACCTTTACTTTGGCACTCAAAGTGCCGGTATTTAGGAATCTTTACGATCAATTAATTGTGGCGATTAATACTGCAAGTAATTGTGATATCCCTAGCTGTCAGTGATATTTGCTGTTTGCTCGCTACTCACTATTCAACAATGTGATAGCTGAAGGAGAAACAGGATTGGAGCAGCGGTTGCCGTGGACACAAACACAGCTGACAGGAAGTGATGCTTCCTGCTTTCCTCATCACCTGCTTCCACCACAAGTCACAGCTCAACTCTCATCTCCTTTAGAGCAAACCATGACAATATGTTGGAGGCTGTGAAACCACGATACACTGCAAAAACTCAAAATCTAACCAACAATATTTGTCCTTTTTCCAGTCAAAAATGTCATTTCTTGTCAAAACTAATCTAATTTTACCTAAAATAAGACTCATCACATAAAAAGTAGCTTGTTTTTTAGACACATTTTACTTATTTCAAGCATATTTTCACTTGAAATAATCTGATAGTGGAGCAAGTTTTTCACTGGCAGATTTTTCTACTAATTTCAAGTGAAAATTTGTTTGAAAGAAGTGAAAATGATCTAAAAACAAGTTAATTTTTAGGTGATGTGTCTCATTTTAAGTGGAAAGAGATTAGTTTTGGCTAGAAATGAGACAATTTGACAAGAAATAAGAAGACAAATATTCTTGGAAAGATTTTGAGTTTTTGCAGTGTATAAAAGAAAAGGTTAAATGACTTTGACTGAAAGAATAATAACAAGTACACAAAACAAGTGGGTCCTCTGCTGCCCCCCCCCCCCCTTCACAACAGACTCAGTGTTCAGTTCATGTGGAACCTGAGATGTCAGTCAAAAATCGTCCTCAATACTTACAGGACTCCACTATCTGGACTTCCTGGTCGTGTCTCATATTGTCTTCGGTTTAGGCTTGTCCTTCCTGAAATCGATATAAACTTAGACTTTATTGTTGTCACTGCACAAGCACAACGAAATTAGTAGCAATATAACAGCAAAGAATAATAGATGAAAAACTCTAAAGATAATAATGGTACTAACCCTTTAATTTACAGGCCGTTAATTACGTGATAATGTCAAGAAATAACAATTAATTGCGTGATAATGTCTAGAAATAGCCTAAATAACACTCAATTTCATAGCAATGTTGAGAAATGTAGCAACGAAATAACGATTGTGTAGGAATTTCCCAGAAATATCGGTCAATTCCAAGGACTTGGTGGAGAAAAATTCTGGCCTTTCCCAAAACCTTCAAAGCTGCAAAAACTCAAAATCTTTCCAAGAGTATTTGTCTTATTTCTTGTCAAAATGTCTCATTTCTAGTCAAAACTAATCTCTTTCCACTTAAAATAAGACTCATCACTTTAAAATTAACTTGTTTTTATATCATTTTCACTTGTTTCAAACAAATTTTCACTTGAAATAAATAGAAAAATCTGCCAGTGAAAGGAAGTTTTTTGTGCTTGTAATAAGAAAGAAAAACTTACTCCACTGTCAGATTTTTCTACTTATTTCAAGTGAAAATATCCCTGAAAGAAGTAAAAAGTGTCTAAAAAACAAGCTACTTTTTAATGTGATGAGTCTTATTTTAAGTAGAATGAGATTTGTTTTGACTAGAAATGACATTTTGACTAGAAATAAGACAAATATTCTTGGTAAGATACTTGACTTTTTTGCAGTGAGTGTAATCTTTTATCTTGATGTAAAAC